>NW_026599594.1:3117500-3118625 GCF_023634155.1 Falco peregrinus | reverse complement strand
AGGGTTAGGTACATGCCATGCACAGATGAGGTCTAGAGTTCCGTTTAGGGTTAGGTCTTTTAGGGTTAGGGTTAGGGTTACGGTTAGGGTTAGGTACATGCCATGCACAGCTGACGTTTAGAGTTCCGTTTAGGGTTAGGTCTCTTAGGGTTAGAGTTAGGGTTAGGGTTAGGGTTAGGGTTAGGTACATGCCATGCACAGCTGAGGTTTTGAGTTCCGTTTAGGGTTAGGTCTATTAGGGTTAGGGTTAGGGTTAGGGTTAGGGTTAGGGTTAGGGTTAGGGTTAGGGTTATGGTTAGGGTTAGGGTTAGAGTTAGTGTTAGGGTTAGGTATATGCCATGCACAGCTGAGGTTTAGAGTTCCGTTTAGGGTTAGGTCTCTTAGGGTTATGGTTAGGGTTAGGGTTAGGGTTAGGTACATGCCATGCACAGCTGAGGTTTAGAGTTCCGTTTAGGGTTAGCTCTCTTAGGGTCAGTTTTAGGGTTAGGGTTAGGGTTAGGGTTAGGGTTAGGTACATGCCAAGCACAGATGAGGTTTTGAGTTCCATTTAGGGTTAGGTCTCTTAGGGTTAGGGTTAGGGTTAGGGTTAGGGTTAGGTACATGCCATGCACAGCTGAGGTTTAGAGTTCCGTTTAGGGTTAGGTCTTTTAGGGTTAGGGTTAGGGTTAGGGTTAGGGTTAGGTACATGCCGTGCACAGCTGAGGTTTAGAGTTCCGTTTAGGGTTAGGTCTCTTAGGGTTAGGGTTAGGGTTAGGGATAGGGTTAGGGTTAGGTACATGCCATGCACAGCTGAGGTTTAGAGTTCCGTTTAGGGTTAGGTCTCTTAGGGTTAGGGTTAGGGTTAGGGTTAGGGTTAGGGTTAGGGTTAGGGTTAGGGTTAGGGTTAGGGTTAGGGTTAGGGTTAGGGTAAGGGTTAGGTACATGCCATGCACAGCTGTAGGTTTAGAGTTCCGTTTAGGGTTAGGTCTTTTAGGGTTAGGGTTAGGGTTAGGGTTAGGGTTAGGGTTAGGGTTAGGGTTAGGGTTAGGGTTAGGGTTAGGGTTAGGGTTAGGTACATGCCATGCACAGCTGAGGTTTTGAGTTCCGTTTAGGGTTAGGTCTATTAGGGTTAGGGTTAGGGTTAGG
>NW_026599594.1:3067500-3070000 GCF_023634155.1 Falco peregrinus | reverse complement strand
GGTTAGGGTTAGGGTTAGGGTTAGGTTTAGGTACATGCCATGCACAACTGAGGTTTAGAGTTCCGTTTAGGGTTAGGTCTTTTAGGGTTAGGGTTAGGGTTAGGGTTAGGGTTAGGTACATGCCTTGCACAGCTGAGGTTTTGAGTTCCGTTTAGGGTTAGGTCTCTTAGGGTTAGGGTTAGGGTTAGGGATAGGGAAAGGGTTAGGTACATGCCGTGCACAGCTGTAGGTTTAGAGTTCCGTTTAGGGTTAGGTCTTTTAGGGTTAGGGTTAGGGTTAGGGTTAGGGTTAGGGTTAGGGTTAGGGTTAGGGTTAGGGTTAGGGTTAGGGTTAGGTACATGCCGTGCACAGCTGAGGTTTAGAGTTCCGTTCAGGGTTAGGTCTCTTAGGGTTAGGGTTAGGGTTAGGGTTAGGGTTAGGGTTAGGGTTAGGGTTAGGGTTAGGGTTAGGGTTAAGGTTAGGGTTAGGGTTAGGGTTAGGGTTATGTACCTGCCATGCACAGCTGAGATTGAGTTCCGTTTAGGGTTAGGCCTATTAGTGTCAGGATTAGGGTTAGGGTTAGTGTTAGGGTTAGGGTTAGGGTTAGGGTTAGGGTTAGGGTTAGGGTTAGGGTTAGGGTTAGGGTTAGGGTTAGGGTTAGGTACATGCCACGCACAGCTGAGGTTTAGAGTTCCGTTTAGGGTTAGGTCTTTTAGGGTTAGGGTTAGGGTTAGGGTAAGGGTTAGGGTTAGGGTTAGGTACATGCCATGCACAGCTGAGGTCTAGAGTTCCGTTTAGGGTTAGGTCTTTTAGGGTTAGCGTTAGGGTTACGGTTAGGGTTAGGTACATGCCATGCACAGCTGACGTTTAGAGTTCCGTTTAGGGTTAGGTCTCTTAGGGTTAGGGTTAGGGTTAGGGTTAGGGTTAGGGTTAGGGTTAGGGTTAGGTACATGCCATGCACAGCTGAGGTTTTGAATTCCGTTTAGGGTTATGTCTCTTAGGGTTAGTGTTAGGGTTAGGGTTAGGGTTAGGGTTAGGGTTAGGGTTAGGGTTAGTTACATGCCATGCACAGCTGAGGTTTAGAGTTCCGTTTAGGGTTAGGTCTATTAGGGTTAGCGTTAGGGTTAGGGTTAGGGTTAGGGTTAGGGTTAGGTACATGCCAAGCACAGATGAGGTTTTGAGTTCCGTTTAGGGTTAGGTCTATTAGGGTTAGGGTTAGGGTTAGGGTTAGGGTTAGGGTTAGGGTTAGGGTTAGGGTTAGGGTTAGGGTTAGGGTTAGGGTTAGGGTTAGGGTTAGGTTTAGGTACATGCCATGCACAGCTGAGGTTTAGAGTTCCGTTTAGGGTTAGGTCTCTTAGGGTTAGGGTTAGGGTTAGGGTTAGGGTTAGGTACATGCCATGCACAGCTGAGGTTTAGAGTTCCGTTTAGGGTTAGCTATCGTAGCGTCAGTTTTAAGGATTAGGGTTAGGGTTAGGGTTAGGGTGTAGGGTTAGGGTTAGGGTTATGTACATGCCATGCACAGCTGAGGTTTAGAGTTCCGTCTAGGGATAGGCCTTTTAGGGTCAGCATTAGGGTTAGGGTTAGGATTAGGGTTAGGGTTAGGGTTAGGGTTAGGGTTAGGATTAGGGTTAGGGTTAGGGTTAGGGTTATGTACCTGCCATGCACAGCTGAGGTTGAGTTCCGTTTAGGGTTAGGCCTATTAGTGTCAGGATTAGGGTTAGGGTTAGGGTTAGGGTTAGGGTTAGGGTTAGGGTTAGGGTTAGGGTTAGGATTAGGGTTAGGGTTAGGGTTAGGGTTATGTACCTGCCATGCACAGCTGAGGTTGAGTTCCGTTTAGGGTTAGGCCTATTAGTGTCAGGATTAGGGTTAGGGTTAGGGTTAGGGTTAGGGTTAGGGTTAGGGTTAGGGTTAGGGTTAGGGTTAGGGTTAGGTACATGCCACGCACAGCTGAGGTTTAGAGTTCCGTTTAGGGTTAGGTCTTTTAGGGTTAGGGTTAGGGTTAGGGTTAGGGTAAGGGTTAGGGTTAGGGTTAGGTACATGCCATGCACAGCTGAGGTCTAGAGTTCCGTTTAGGGTTAGGTCTTTTAGGGTTAGGGTTAGGGTTACGGTTAGGGTTAGGTACATGCCATGCACAGCTGACGTTTAGAGTTCCGTTTAGGGTTAGGTCTCTTAGGGTTAGAGTTAGGGTTAGGGTTAGGGTTAGGGTTAGGGTTAGGTACATGCCATGCACAGCTGAGGTTTTGAGTTCCGTTTAGGGTTAGGTCTATTAGGGTTAGGGTTAGGGTTAGGGTTAGGGTTAGGGTTAGGGTTAGGGTTAGGGTTAGGGTTATGGTTAGGGTTAGGGTTAGAGTTAGTGTTAGGGTTAGGTATATGCCATGCACAGCTGAGGTTTAGAGTTCCGTTTAGGGTTAGGTCTCTTAGGGTTACGGTTAGGGTTAGGGTTAGGGTTAGGTACATGCCATGCACAGCTGAGGTTTAGAGTTCCGTTTAGGGTTAGCTCTCTTAGGGTCAGTTTTAGGGT
>NW_026599594.1:3057500-3065000 GCF_023634155.1 Falco peregrinus | reverse complement strand
TTAGGGTTAGGTCTCTTACGGTTAGGGTTAGGGTTAGGGTTAGGGTTAGGGTTAGGGTTAGGGTTAGGGTTAGGGTTAGGGTTAGGGTTAGGGTTAGGTACATGCCAAGCACAGATGAGGTTTTGAGTTCCATTTAGGGTTAGGTCTCTTAGGGTTAGGGTTAGGGTTAGGGTTAGGTTTAGGTACATGCCATGCACAGCTGAGGTTTAGAGTTCCATTTAGGGTTAGGTCTCTTAGGGTTAGGGTTAGGGTTAGGGTTAGGGTTAGGTACATGCCATGCACAGCTGAGGTTTAGAGTTCCGTTTAGGGTTAGCTATCGTAGCGTCAGTTTTAAGGATTAGGGTTAGGGTTAGGGTTAGGGTGTAGGGTTAGGGTTAGGGTTATGTACATGCCATGCACAGCTGAGGTTTAGAGTTCCGTCTAGGGATAGGCCTTTTAGGGTCAGCATTAGGGTTAGGGTTAGGATTAGGGTTAGGGTTAGGGTTAGGGTTAGGGTTAGGGTTAGGGTTAGGGTTAGGGTTAGGGTTAGGGTTAGGGTTAGGGTTAGGGTTAGGGTAAGGGTTAGGTACATGCCATGCACAGCTGTAGGTTTAGAGTTCCGTTTAGGGTTAGATCTTTTAGGGTTAGGGTTAGGGTTAGGGTTAGGGTTAGGGTTAGGGTTAGGGTTAGGGTTAGTGTTAGGGTTAGGGTTAGGGTTAGGTACATGCCATGCACAGCTGAGGTTTTGAGTTCCGTTTAGGGTTAGGTCTATTAGGGTTAGGGTTAGGGTTAGGGTTAGGGTTAGGGTTAGGGTTAGGGTTAGGGTTATGGTTAGGGTTAGGGTTAGAGTTAGTGTTAGGGTTAGGTATATGCCATGCACAGCTGAGGTTTAGAGTTCCGTTTAGGGTTAGGTCTCTTAGGGTTACGGTTAGGGTTAGGGTTAGGGTTAGGTACATGCCATGCACAGCTGAGGTTTAGAGTTCCGTTTAGGGTTAGCTCTCTTAGGGTCAGTTTTAGGGTTAGGGTTAGGGTTAGGGTTAGGGTTAGGTACATGCCAAGCACAGATGAGGTTTTGAGTTCCATTTAGGGTTAGGTCTCTTAGGGTTAGGGTTAGGGTTAGGGTTAGGTACATGCCATGCACAGCTGAGGTTTAGAGTTCCGTTTAGGGTTAGGTCTTTTAGGGTTAGGGTTAGGGTTAGGGTTAGGGTTAGGTACATGCCATGCACAGCTGAGGTTTAGAGTTCCGTTTAGGGTTAGGTCTCTTAGGGTTAGGGTTAGGGTTAGGGATAGGGTTAGGGTTAGGTACATGCCATGCACAGCTGAGGTTTTGAGTTCCGTTTAGGGTTAGGTCTCTTACGGTTAGGGTTAGGGTTAGGGTTAGGGTTAGGGTTAGGGTTAGGGTTAGGGTTAGGGTTAGGGTTAGGGTTAGGGTTACGGTTAGGGTTAGGGTTACGGTTAGGGTTAGGGTTAGGGTTAGGTACATGCCAAGCACAGATGAGGTTTTGAGTTCCATTTAGGGTTAGGTCTCTTAGGGTTAGGGTTAGGGTTAGGGTTAGGGTTAGGTACATGCCATGCACAGCTGAGGTTTTGAGTTCCGTTTAGGGTTAGGTCTCTTAGGGTTAGGGTTAGGGTTAGGGTTAGGGTTAGGGTTAGGGTTAGGGTTAGGGTTAGGGTTAGGGTTAGGGTTAGGGTTAGGGTTAGGGTTAGGGTTAGGGTTAGGGTTAGGGTTAGGGTTAGGGTTAGGGTTAGGGTTAGGGTTAGGGTTAGGTTTAGGTACATGCCATGCACAGCTGAGGTTTAGAGTTCCGTTTAGGGTTAGGTCTCTTAGGGTTAGGGTTAGGGTTAGGGTTAGGGTTAGGTACATGCCATGCACAGCTGAGGTTTAGAGTTCCGTTTAGGGTTAGCTATCGTAGCGTCAGTTTTAAGGATTAGGGTTAGGGTTAGGGTTAGGGTGTAGGGTTAGGGTTAGGGTTAGGGTTAGGGTTAGGGTTAGGGTTAGGGTTAGGGTTAGGGTTAGGGTTAGGGTTAGGGTTAGGGTTAGGGTTAGGGTTAGGGTTAGGGTTAGGGTTAGGGTTAGGTACATGCCATGCACAGCTGAGGTTTTGAGTTCCGTTTAGGGTTAGGTCTATTAGGGTTAGGGTTAGGGTTAGGGTTAGGGTTAGGGTTAGGGTTAGGGTTAGGGTTATGGTTAGGGTTAGGGTTAGAGTTAGTGTTAGGGTTAGGTATATGCCATGCACAGCTGAGGTTTAGAGTTCCGTTTAGGGTTAGGTCTCTTAGGGTTACGGTTAGGGTTAGGGTTAGGGTTAGGTACATGCCATGCACAGCTGAGGTTTAGAGTTCCGTTTAGGGTTAGCTCTCTTAGGGTCAGTTTTAGGGTTAGGGTTAGGGTTAGGGTTAGGGTTAGGTACATGCCAAGCACAGATGAGGTTTTGAGTTCCATTTAGGGTTAGGTCTCTTAGGGTTAGGGTTAGGGTTAGGGTTAGGTACATGCCATGCACAGCTGAGGTTTAGAGTTCCGTTTAGGGTTAGGTCTTTTAGGGTTAGGGTTAGGGTTAGGGTTAGGGTTAGGTACATGCCATGCACAGCTGAGGTTTAGAGTTCCGTTTAGGGTTAGGTCTCTTAGGGTTAGGGTTAGGGTTAGGGATAGGGTTAGGGTTAGGTACATGCCATGCACAGCTGAGGTTTTGAGTTCCGTTTAGGGTTAGGTCTCTTACGGTTAGGGTTAGGGTTAGGGTTAGGGTTAGGGTTAGGGTTAGGGTTAGGGTTAGGGTTAGGGTTAGGGTTAGGGTTACGGTTAGGGTTAGGGTTACGGTTAGGGTTAGGGTTAGGGTTAGGTACATGCCAAGCACAGATGAGGTTTTGAGTTCCATTTAGGGTTAGGTCTCTTAGGGTTAGGGTTAGGGTTAGGGTTAGGGTTAGGTACATGCCATGCACAGCTGAGGTTTTGAGTTCCGTTTAGGGTTAGGTCTCTTAGGGTTAGGGTTAGGGTTAGGGTTAGGGTTAGGGTTAGGGTTAGGGTTAGGGTTAGGGTTAGGGTTAGGGTTAGGGTTAGGGTTAGGGTTAGGGTTAGGGTTAGGGTTAGGGTTAGGGTTAGGGTTAGGGTTAGGGTTAGGGTTAGGGTTAGGGTTAGGGTTAGGTACATGCCATGCACAGCTGAGGTTTAGAGTTCCGTTTAGGGTTAGGTCTCTTAGGGTTAGGGTTAGGGTTAGGGTTAGGGTTAGGTACATGCCATGCACAGCTGAGGTTTAGAGTTCCGTTTAGGGTTAGCTATCGTAGCGTCAGTTTTAAGGATTAGGGTTAGGGTTAGGGTTAGGGTGTAGGGTTAGGGTTAGGGTTATGTACATGCCATGCACAGCTGAGGTTTAGAGTTCCGTCTAGGGATAGGCCTTTTAGGGTCAGCATTAGGGTTAGGGTTAGGATTAGGGTTAGGGTTAGGGTTAGGGTTAGGGTTAGGATTAGGGTTAGGGTTAGGGTTAGGGTTATGTACCTGCCATGCACAGCTGAGGTTGAGTTCCGTTTAGGGTTAGGCCTATTAGTGTCAGGATTAGGGTTAGGGTTAGGGTTAGGGTTAGGGTTAGGGTTAGGGTTAGGGTTAGGGTTAGGATTAGGGTTAGGGTTAGGGTTAGGGTTATGTACCTGCCATGCACAGCTGAGGTTGAGTTCCGTTTAGGGTTAGGCCTATTAGTGTCAGGATTAGGGTTAGGGTTAGGGTTAGGGTTAGGGTTAGGGTTAGGGTTAGGGTTAGGGTTAGGGTTAGGGTTAGGGTTAGGTACATGCCACGCACAGCTGAGGTTTAGAGTTCCGTTTAGGGTTAGGTCTTTTAGGGTTAGGGTTAGGGTTAGGGTTAGGGTAAGGGTTAGGGTTAGGGTTAGGTACATGCCATGCACAGCTGAGGTCTAGAGTTCCGTTTAGGGTTAGGTCTTTTAGGGTTAGGGTTAGGGTTACGGTTAGGGTTAGGTACATGCCATGCACAGCTGACGTTTAGAGTTCCGTTTAGGGTTAGGTCTCTTAGGGTTAGAGTTAGGGTTAGGGTTAGGGTTAGGGTTAGGGTTAGGTACATGCCATGCACAGCTGAGGTTTTGAGTTCCGTTTAGGGTTAGGTCTATTAGGGTTAGGGTTAGGGTTAGGGTTAGGGTTAGGGTTAGGGTTAGGGTTAGGGTTAGGGTTATGGTTAGGGTTAGGGTTAGAGTTAGTGTTAGGGTTAGGTATATGCCATGCACAGCTGAGGTTTAGAGTTCCGTTTAGGGTTAGGTCTCTTAGGGTTACGGTTAGGGTTAGGGTTAGGGTTAGGTACATGCCATGCACAGCTGAGGTTTAGAGTTCCGTTTAGGGTTAGCTCTCTTAGGGTCAGTTTTAGGGTTAGGGTTAGGGTTAGGGTTAGGGTTAGGTACATGCCAAGCACAGATGAGGTTTTGAGTTCCATTTAGGGTTAGGTCTCTTAGGGTTAGGGTTAGGGTTAGGGTTAGGTACATGCCATGCACAGCTGAGGTTTAGAGTTCCGTTTAGGGTTAGGTCTTTTAGGGTTAGGGTTAGGGATAGGGTTAGGGTTAGGTACATGCCGTGCACAGCTGAGGTTTAGAGTTCCGTTTAGGGTTAGGTCTCTTAGGGTTAGGGTTAGGGTTAGGGATAGGGTTAGGGTTAGGTACATGCCATGCACAGCTGAGGTTTTGAGTTCCGTTTAGGGTTAGGTCTCTTAGGGTTAGGGTTAGGGTTAGGGTTAGGGTTAGGGTTAGGGTTAGGGTTAGGGTTAGGGTTAGGGTAAGGGTTAGGTACATGCCATGCACAGCTGTAGGTTTAGAGTTCCGTTTAGGGTTAGATCTTTTAGGGTTAGGGTTAGGGTTAGGGTTAGGGTTAGGGTTAGGGTTAGGGTTAGGGTTAGGGTTAGGGTTAGGGTTAGGGTTAGGTACATGCCATGCACAGCTGAGGTTTTGAGTTCCGTTTAGGGTTAGGTCTATTAGGGTTAGGGTTAGGGTTAGGGTTAGGGTTAGGGTTAGGGTTAGGGTTAGGGTTATGGTTAGGGTTAGGGTTAGAGTTAGTGTTAGGGTTAGGTATATGCCATGCACAGCTGAGGTTTAGAGTTCCGTTTAGGGTTAGGTCTCTTAGGGTTACGGTTAGGGTTAGGGTTAGGGTTAGGTACATGCCATGCACAGCTGAGGTTTAGAGTTCCGTTTAGGGTTAGCTCTCTTAGGGTCAGTTTTAGGGTTAGGGTTAGGGTTAGGGTTAGGGTTAGGTACATGCCAAGCACAGATGAGGTTTTGAGTTCCATTTAGGGTTAGGTCTCTTAGGGTTAGGGTTAGGGTTAGGGTTAGGTACATGCCATGCACATCTGAGGTTTAGAGTTCCGTTTAGGGTTAGATCTTTTAGGGTTAGGGTTAGGGTTAGGGTTAGGGTTAGGTACATGCCATGCACAGCTGAGGTTTAGAGTTCCGTTTAGGGTTAGGTCTCTTAGGGTTAGGGTTAGGGTTAGGGATAGGGTTAGGGTTAGGTACATGCCATGCACAGCTGAGGTTTTGAGTTCCGTTTAGGGTTAGGTCTCTTACGGTTAGGGTTAGGGTTAGGGTTAGGGTTAGGGTTAGGGTTAGGGTTAGGGTTAGGGTTAGGGTTAGGGTTAGGGTTACGGTTAGGGTTAGGGTTACGGTTAGGGTTAGGGTTAGGGTTAGGTACATGCCAAGCACAGATGAGGTTTTGAGTTCCATTTAGGGTTAGGTCTCTTAGGGTTAGGGTTAGGGTTAGGGTTAGGGTTAGGTACATGCCATGCACAGCTGGAGGTTTTGAGTTCCGTTTAGGGTTAGGTCTTTTAGGGTTAGGGTTAGGGTTAGGGTTAGGGTTAGGGTTAGGGTTAGGGTTAGGGTTAGGGTTAGGGTTAGGGTTAGGTACATGCCATGCACAGCTGAGGTTTAGAGTTCCGTTTAGGGTTAGGTCTCTTAGGGTTAGGGTTAGCGTTAGGGTTAGGGTTAGGGTTAGGGTTAGGGTTACGGTTAGGGTTAGGGTTAGGGTTAGGTACATGCCAAGCACAGATGAGGTTTTGAGTTCCATTTAGGGTTAGGTCTCTTAGGGTTAGGGTTAGGGTTAGGGTTAGGTTTAGGTACATGCCATGCACAACTGAGGTTTAGAGTTCCGTTTAGGGTTAGGTCTTTTAGGGTTAGGGTTAGGGTTAGGGTTAGGGTTAGGTACATGCCTTGCACAGCTGAGGTTTAGAGTTCCGTTTAGGGTTAGCTCTCTTAGGGTTAGGGTTAGGGTTAGGGATAGGGTTAGGGTTAGGTACATGCCATGCACAGCTGAGGTTTTGAGTTCCGTTTAGGGTTAGGTCTCTTAGGGTTAGGGTTAGGGTTAGGGTTAGGGTTAGGGTTAGGGTTAGGGTTAGGTTTAGGGAAAGGGTTAGGTACATGCCATGCACAGCTGTAGGTTTAGAGTTCCGTTTAGGGTTAGGTCTTTTAGGGTTAGGGTTAGGGTTAGGGTTAGGGTTAGGGTTAGGGTTAGGGTTAGGGTTAGGGTTAGGGTTAGGTACATGCCGTGCACAGCTGAGGTTTAGAGTTCCGTTCAGGGTTAGGTCTCTTAGGGTTAGGATTAGGGTTAGGGTTAGGTACATGCCAAGCACAGCTTAGGATTTGAGTTCCGTTTAGGGTTAGGTCTTTTAGGGTTAGGGTTAGGGTTAGGGTTAGGGTTAGGGTTAGGTACATGCCATGCACAGCTGAGGTTTTGAATTCCGTTTAGGGTTATGTCTCTTAGGGTTAGTGTTAGGGTTAGGGTTAGGGTTAGGGTTAGGGTTAGGGTTAGGGTTAGTTACATGCCATGCACAGCTGAGGTTTAGAGTTCCGTTTAGGGTTAGGTCTATTAGGGTTAGGGTTAGGGTTAGGGTTAGGGTTAGGGTTAGTTACATGCCAAGCACAGATGAGGTTTTGAGTTCCGTTTAGGGTTAGGTCTATTAGGGTTAGGGTTAGGGTTAGGGTTAGGGTTAGGGTTAGGGTTAGGGTTAGGGTTAGGGTTAGGGTTAGGGTTAGGTACATGCCATGCACAGCTGAGGTTTAGAGTTCCGTTTAGGGTTAGGTCTCTTAGGGTTAGGGTTAGGGTTAGGGTTAGGGTTAGGTACATGCCATGCACACCTGAGGTTTAGAGTTCTGTTTAGGGTTAGCTATCTTAGCGTCAGTTTTAGGATTAGGGTTAGGGTTAGGGTTAGGGTTAGGGTTAGGGTTAGGGTTATGTACATGCCATGCACAGCTGAGGTTTAGAGTTCCGTCTAGGGATAGGCCTCTTAGGGTCAGCTTTAGGGTTAGGGTTAGGATTAGGGTTAGGGTTAGGGTTAGGGTTAGGGTTAGGGTTAGGGTTAGGGTTAGGGTTAGGGTTAGGGTTAGGGTTAGGGTTAGGGTTAGGTACATGCCATGCACAGCTGAGGTTTTGAGTTCCGTTTAGGGTTAGGTCTATTAGGGTTAGGGTTAGGGTTAGGGTTAGGGTTAGGGTTAGGGTTAGGGTTAGGGTTAGGGTTAGGGTTAGGGTTAGGGTTAGGGTTAGGTACATGCCATG
>NW_026599594.1:3042500-3045000 GCF_023634155.1 Falco peregrinus | reverse complement strand
GTTAGGGTTAGGGTTAGGTACATGCCGTGCACAGCTGAGGTTTAGAGATCCGTTCAGGGTTAGGTCTCTTACGGTTAGGGTTAGGGTTAGGGTTAGGTACATGCCAAGCACAGCTTAGGTTTTGAGTTCCGTTTAGGGTTAGGTCTCTTAGGGTTAGGGTTAGGGTTAGGGTTAGGGTTAGGGTTAGGGTTAGGTACATGCCATGCACAGCTGAGGTTTAGAGTTCCGTTTAGTGTTAGGTCTTTTCGGGTTAGGGTTAGGGTTAGGGTTAGGGTTAGGTACATGCCATGCACAGCTGAGGTTTTGAATTCCGTTTAGGGTTAGGTCTCTTAGGGTTAGGGTTAGGGTTAGGGTTAGGGTTAGGGTTAGGGTTAAGGTTAGGGTTAGGGTTAGGGTTAGGGTTAGGTACATGCCGTGCACAGCTGAGGTTTAGAGTTCCGTTCAGGGTTAGGTCTCTTAGGGTTAGGGTTAGGGTTAGGTTTAGGTACATGCCAAGCACAGCTTAGGATTTGACTTCCGTTTAGGGTTAGGTCTTTTAGGGTTAGGGTTAGGGTTAGGGTTAGGGTTAGGTACATGCCATGCACAGCTGAGGTTTAGAGTTCCGTTTAGGGTTAGGTCTCTTAGGGTTAGGGTTAGGGTTAGGGTTAGGGTTAGGGTTAGGGTTAGGGTTAGGATTAGGTTTAGGGTTAGGGTTAAGGTTAGGGTTAGGGTTAGGTACATGCCATGCACAGCTGAGGTTTAGAGTTCCGTTTAGGGTTAGGTCTTTTAGGGTTAGGGTTAGGGTTAGGGTTAGGGTTATGTACATGCCATGCACAGCTGAGGTTTAGAGTTCCGTTTAGGGTTAGCTATCTTAGCGTCAGTTTTAGGATTAGAGTTAGGGTTAGGGTTAGGGTTAGGGTTAGGGTTAGGGTTATGTACATGCCATGCACAGCTGAGGTTTAGAGTTCCGTCTAGGGATAGGCCTCTTAGGGTCAGCATTAGGGTTAGGGTTAGGATTAGGGTTAGGGTTAGGGTTAGGGTTAGGGTTAGGGTTAGGGTTAGGGTTAGGGTTAGGGTTAGGGTTAGGGTTAGGGTTATGTACCTGCCATGCACAGCTGAGGTTGAGTTCCGTTTAGGGTTAGGCCTATTAGTGTCGGGATTAGGGTTAGGGTTAGGGTTAGGGTTAGGGTTAGGGTTAGGGTTAGGGTTAGGGTTAGGGTTAGGGTTAGGGTTAGGGTTAGGTACATGCCACGCACAGCTGAGGTTTAGAGTTCCGTTTAGGGTTAGGTCTCTTACGGTTAGGGTTAGGGTTAGGGTAAGGGTTAGGGTTAGGGTTAGGTACATGCCATGCACAGCTGAGGTCTAGAGTTCCGTTTAGGGTTAGGTCTTTTAGGGTTAGGGTTAGGGTTACGGTTAGGGTTAGGTACATGCCATGCACAGCTGACGTTTAGAGTTCCGTTTAGGGTTAGGTCTCTTAGGGTTAGGGTTAGGGTTAGGGTTAGGGTTAGGGTTAGGGTTAGGGTTAGGGTTAGGGTTAGGGTTAGGGTTAGGGTTAGGGTTAGGTACATGCCATGCACAGCTGAGGTTTTGAGTACCGTTTAGGGTTAGGTCTATTAGGGTTAGGGTTAGGGTTAGGGTTAGGGTTAGGGTTAGGGTTAGGGTTAGGGTTATGGTTAGGGTTAGGGTTAGAGTTAGTGTTAGGGTTAGGTATATGCCATGCACAGCTGAGGTTTTGAGTTCCATTTAGGGTTAGGTCTCTTAGGGTTAGGGTTAGGGTTAGGGTTAGGGTTAGGGTTAGGGTTAGGGTTAGGGTTACGGTTACGGTTACGGTTAGGGTTAGGGTTAGGGTTAGGTACATGCCAAGCACAGATGAGGTTTTGAGTTCCATTTAGGGTTAGGTCTCTTAGGGTTAGGGTTAGGGTTAGGGTTAGGGTTAGGTACATGCCATGCACAGCTGAGGTTTAGAGTTCCGTTTAGGGTTAGGTCTTTTAGGGTTAGGGTTAGGGTTAGGGTTAGGGTTAGGGTTAGGGTTAGGGTTAGGGTTAGGGTTAGGGTTAGGTACATGCCATGCACAGCTGTAGGTTTAGAGTTCCGTTTAGGGTTAGGTCTTTTAGGGTTAGGGTTAGGGTTAGGGTTAGGGTTAGGGTTAGGGTTAGGGTTAGGGTTAGGGTTAGGGTTAGGTACATGCCATGCACAGCTGAGGTTTAGAGTTCCGTTTAGGGTTAGGTCTCTTAGGGTTAGGGTTAGGGTTAGGGTTAGGGTTAGGGTTAGGGTTAGGGTTAGGGTTACGGTTAGGGTTAGGGTTAGGGTTAGGTACATGCCAAGGACAGATGATGTTTTGAGTTCCATTTAGGGTTAGGTCTCTTAGGGTTAGGGTTAGGGTTAGGGTTAGGGTTAGGTACATGCCATGCACAACTGAGGTTTAGAGTTCCGTTTAGGGTTAGGTCTTTTAGGGTTAGGGTTAGGGTTAGGGTTAGGGTTAGGTACATGCCTTGCACAGCTGAGGTTTTGAGTTCCGTTT
>NW_026599594.1:3025000-3027500 GCF_023634155.1 Falco peregrinus | reverse complement strand
GGTTAGGGTTAGGGTTAGGGTTAGGGTTAGGGTTAGGTACATGCCACGCACAGCTGAGGTTTAGAGTTCCGTTTATGGTTAGGTCTCTTACGGTTAGGGTTAGGGTTAGGGTAAGGGTTAGGGTTAGGGTTAGGTACATGCCATGCACAGCTGAGGTCTAGAGTTCCGTTTAGGGTTAGGTCTTTTAGGGTTAGGGTTAGGGTTACGGTTAGGCTTAGGTACATGCCATGCACAGCTGACGTTTAGAGTTCCGTTTAGGGTTAGGTCTCTTAGGGTTAGGGTTAGGGTTAGGGTTAGGGTTAGGGTTAGGGTTAGGGTTAGGTACATGCCATGCACAGCTGAGGTTTTGAGTTCCGTTTAGGGTTAGGTCTATTAGGGTTACGGTTAGGGTTAGGGTTAGGGTTAGGGTTAGGGTTAGGGTTATGGTTAGGGTTAGGGTTAGAGTTAGTGTTAGGGTTAGGTATATGCCATGCACAGCTGAGGTTTAGAATTCCGTTTAGGGTTAGGTCTCTTAGGGTTACGGTTAGGGTTAGGGTTAGGGTTAGGTACATGCCATGCACAGCTGAGGTTTAGAGTTCCGTTTAGGGTTAGCTCTCTTAGGGTCAGTTTTAGGATTAGGGTTAGGGTTAGGGTTAGGGTTAGGGTTAGGGTTAGGGTTAGGGTTATGTACATGCCATGCACAGCTGAGGTTTAGAGTTCCGTCTAGGGTTAGGCCTCTTAGGGTCAGGATTAGGGTTAGGTTTAGGATTAGGGTTAGGGTTAGGGTTAGGGTTAGGGTTAGGGTTAGGGTTAGGTACATGCCAAGCACAGATGAGGTTTTGAGTTCCATTTAGGGTTAGGTCTCTTAGGGTTAGGGTTAGGGTTAGGGTTAGGGTTAGGTACATGCCATGCACAGCTGAGGTTTAGAGTTCCGTTTAGGGTTAGGTCTTTTCGGGTTAGGGTTAGGGTTAGGGTTAGGGTTAGGTACATGCCATGCACAGCTGAGGTTTAGAGTTCCGTTTAGGGTTAGGTCTCTTAGGGATAGGGTTAGGGTTAGGGATAGGGTTAGGGTTAGGTACATGCCATGCACAGCTGAGGTTTTGAGTTCCGTTTAGGGTTAGGTCTCTTAGGGTTAGGGTTAGGGTTAGGGTTAGGGTTAGGGTTAGGGTTAGGGTTAGGGTTAGGGTTAGGTACATGCCATGCACAGCTGAGGTTTTGAGTTCCGTTTAGGGTTAGGTCTATTAGGGTTAGGGTTAGGGTTAGGGTTAGGGTTAGGGTTAGGGTTAGGGTTATGGTTAGGGTTAGGGTTAGAGTTAGTGTTAGGGTTAGGTATATGCCATGCACAGCTGAGGTTTAGAGTTCCGTTTAGGGTTAGGTCTCTTAGGGTTACGGTTAGGGTTAGGGTTAGGGTTAGGTACATGCCATGCACAGCTGAGGTTTAGAGTTCCGTTTAGGGTTAGCTCTCTTAGGGTCAGTTTTAGGGTTAGGGTTAGGGTTAGGGTTAGGGTTAGGTACATGCCATGCACAGCTGAGGTTTTGAGTTCCGTTTAGGGTTAGGTCTCTTAGGGTTAGGGTTAGGGTTAGGGTTAGGGTTAGGTACATGCCATGCACAGCTGAGGTTTAGAGTTCCGTTTAGGGTTAGGTCTTTTAGGGTTAGGGTTAGGGTTAGGGTTAGGGTTAGGTACATGCCATGCACAGCTGAGGTTTAGAGTTCCGTTTAGGGTTAGGTCTCTTAGGGTTAGGGTTAGGGTTAGGGTTAGGGTTAGGGTTAGGGTTAGGGTTAGGGTTAGGGTTAGGTACATGCCATGCACAGCTGAGGTTTTGAGTTCCGTTTAGGGTTAGGTCTATTAGGGTTAGGGTTAGGGTTAGGGTTAGGGTTAGGGTTAGGGTTAGGGTTATGGTTAGGGTTAGGGTTAGAGTTAGTGTTAGGGTTAGGTATATGCCATGCACAGCTGAGGTTTAGAGTTCCGTTTAGGGTTAGGTCTCTTAGGGTTACGGTTAGGGTTAGGGTTAGGGTTAGGTACATGCCATGCACAGCTGAGGTTTAGAGTTCCGTTTAGGGTTAGCTCTCTTAGGGTCAGTTTTAGGGTTAGGGTTAGGGTTAGGGTTAGGGTTAGGTACATGCCAAGCACAGATGAGGTTTTGAGTTCCATTTAGGGTTAGGTCTCTTAGGGTTAGGGTTAGGGTTAGGGTTAGGGTTAGGTACATGCCATGCACAGCTGAGGTTTAGAGTTCCGTTTAGGGTTAGGTCTTTTAGGGTTAGGGTTAGGGTTAGGGTTAGGGTTAGGGTTAGGTACATGCCATGCACAGCTGAGGTTTAGAGTTCCGTTTAGGGTTAGGTCTCTTAGGGTTAGGGTTAGGGTTAGGGTTAGGGTTAGGGTTAGGGTTAGGGTTAGGGTTAGGGTTAGGGTTAGGGTTAGGGTTAGGGTTAGGGTTAGGGTTAGGGTTAGGTACATGCCATGCACAGCTGTAGGTTTAGAGTTCCGTTTAGGGTTAGGTCTTTTAGGGTTAGGGTTAGGGT
>NW_026599594.1:2950000-2955000 GCF_023634155.1 Falco peregrinus | reverse complement strand
AGGGTTAGGGTTAGGGTTAGGTACATGCCATGCACAGCTGAGGTTTTGAATTCCGTTTAGGGTTAGGTCTCTTAGGGTTAGGGTTAGGGTTAGGGTTCGGGTTAGGGTTAGGGTTAGGGTTAGCGTTAGGGTTAGGTACATGCCATGCACAGCTGAGGCTTTGAGTTCCGTTTAGAGTTAGGTCTATTAGGGTTAGGGTTAGGGTTAGGGTTAGGGTTAGGGTTAGGGTTAGGGTTAGGGTTAGGGTTAGGGTTAGGGTTAGGGTTAGGGTTAGGGTTATGTACATGCCATGCACAGCTGAGGTTTAGAGTTCCGTCTCGGGTTAGGCCTCTTAGGGTCAGGATTAGGGTTAGGTTTAGGATTAGGGTTAGGGTTAGGGTTAGGGTTAGGTACATGCCATGCACAGCTGAGGTTTAGAGTTCCGTTTAGGGTTAGGTCTCTTAGGGTTAGGGTTAAGGTTAGGGTTACGGTTAGGGTTAGGGTTAGGGTTAGGGTTAGGGTTAGGTACATGCCATGCACAGCTGTAGGTTTAGAGTTCGGTTTAGGGTTAGGTTTTTTAGGGTTAGGGTTAGGGTTAGGGTTAGGGTTAGGGTTAGGGTTAGGGTTAGGTACATGCCATGCACAGCTGAGGTTTAGAGTTCCGTTTAGGGTTAGGTCTTTTAGGGTTAGGGTTAGGGTTAGGGTTAGGGTTAGGGTTAGGTACATGCCATGCACAGCTGTAGGTTTAGAGTTCCGTTTAGGGTTAGGTCTTTTAGGGTTAGGGTTAGGGTTAGGGTTAGGGTTAGGGTTAGGGTTAGGGTTAGGG
Source organism: Falco peregrinus (assembly GCF_023634155.1). Lineage (NCBI taxonomy): Eukaryota > Metazoa > Chordata > Aves > Falconiformes > Falconidae > Falco > Falco peregrinus. The sequence goes on along the minus strand of NW_026599594.1, from coordinate 2,954,195 downwards.
TTAGGGTTAGGGTTAGGGTTAGGGTTAGGGTTAGGTACATGCCATGCATAGCTGAGGTTTAGAGTTCCGTTTAGGGTTAGGTCTCTTAGGGTTAGGGTTAGGGTTAGGGTTAGGGTTAGGATTAGGGTTAGTGTTAGGGTTAGGGTTAGGGTTAGGTACATGCCATGCACAGCTGAGGTTTTGAATTCCGTTTAGGGTTAGGTCTCTTAGGGTTAGGGTTAGGGTTAGGGTTAGGGTTAGGGTTAGGGTTAGGGTTAGGGTTAGGGTTAGGTACATGCCATGCACAGCTGAGGTTTTGAGTTCCGTTTAGGGTTAGGTCTATTAGGGTTAGGGTTAGGGTTAGGGTTAGGGTTAGGGTTAGGGTTAGGGTTAGGGTTAGGGTTAGGGTTAGGGTTAGGTATATGCCATGCACAGCTGAGGTTTAGAGTTCCATTTAGGGTTAGGTCTCTTAGGGTTAGGGTTAGGGTTAGGGTTAGGTACATGCCATGCACAGCTGAGGTTTAGAGTTCCGTTTAGGGTTAGGTCTCTTAGGGTTAGGGTTAGGGTTAGGGTTAGGGTTAGGGTTAGGTACATGCCACGCACAGCTGAGGTTTAGAGTTCCGTTTAGGGTTAGGTCTTTTAGGGTTTGGGTTAGGGTTAGGTTTAGGGTTAAGTACATTCCAAGCACAGCTGAGATTTTGAGTTCCGCTTAGGGTTAGGTCTCTTAGGGTTAGGGTTAGGGTTAGGGTTAGGGTTAGGGTTAGGGTTAGGGTTAGGTACATGCCATGCACAGCTGAGGTTTTGAATTCCGTTTAGGGTTAGGTCTCTTAGGGTTAGGGTTAGGGTTAGGGTTAGGGTTAGGGTTAGGGTTAGGGTTAGGGTTAGGGTTAGGTACATGCCATGCACAGCTGAGGTTTTGAGTTCCGTTTAGGGTTAGGTGTATTAGGGTTAGGGTTAGGGTTAGGGTTAGGGTTAGGGTTAGGGTTAGGGTTAGGGTTAGTGTTAGGGTTAGGTATATGCCATGCACAGCTGAGGTTTAGAGTTCCGTTTAGGGTTAGGTCTCTTAGGGTTAGGGTTAGGGTTAGGGTTAGGTACATGCCATGCACAGCTGAGGTTTAGAGTTCCGTTTAGGGTTAGGTCTCTTAGGGTTAGGGTTAGGGTTAGGGTTAGGGTTAGGGTTAGGTACATGCCACGCACAGCTGAGGTTTAGAGTTCCGTTTAGGGTTAGGTCTTTTAGGGTTTGGGTTAGGGTTAGGTTTAGGGTTAAGTACATGCCAAGCACAGCTGAGATTTTGAGTTCCGCTTAGGGTTAGGTCTCTTAGGGTTAGGGTTAGGTTTAGGGTTAGGGTTAGGGTTAGGTACATGCCATGCACAGCTGAGGTTTTGAATTCCTTTTAGGGTTAGGTCTCTTAGGGTTAGGGTTAGGGTTAGGGTTAGGGTTAGGGTTAGGGTTAGGGTTAGGGTTAGGGTTAGGGTTAGGGTTATGTACATGCCATGCACAGCTGAGGTTTAGAGTTCCGTCTCGGGTTAGGCCTCTTAGGGTCAGGATTAGGGTTAGGTTTAGGATTAGGGTTAGGGTTAGGGTTAGGGTTAGGTACATGCCATGCACAGCTGAGGTTTAGAGTTCCGTTTAGGGTTAGGTCTCTTAGGGTTAGGGTTAAGGTTAGGGTTACGGTTAGGGTTAGGGTTAGGGTTAGGGTTAGGGTTAGGTACATGCCATGCACAGCTGTAAGTTTAGAGTTCGGTTTAGGGTTAGGTCTTTTAGGGTTAGGGTTAGGGTTAGGGTTAGGGTTAGGGTTAGGGTTAGGGTTAGGTACATGCCATGCACAGCTGAGGTTTAGAGTTCCGTTTAGGGTTAGGTCTTTTAGGGTTAGGGTTAGGGTTAGGGTTAGGGTTAGGGTTAGGTACATGCCATGCACAGCTGTAGGTTTAGAGTTCCGTTTAGGGTTAGGTCTTTTAGGGTTAGGGTTAGGGTTAGGGTTAGGGTTAGGGTTAGGGTTAGGGTTCGGGTTAGGGTTAGGGTTAGGGTTAGGTACATGCCATGCACAGCTGAGGTTTAGAGTTCCGTTTAGGGTTAGGTCTCTTAGGCTTAGGGTTAAGGTTAGGGTTAGGGTTAGGGTTAGGGTTAGGGTTACGGTTAGGGTTAGGGTTAGGGTTAGGTACATGCCATGCACAGCTGAGGTTTAGAGATCCGTTCAGGTTTAGGTCTCTTAGGGTTAGGGTTAGGGTTAGGGTTAGGGTTAGGGTTAGGGTTAGGGTTCGGGTTAGGGTTAGGGTTAGGGTTAGGTACATGCCATGCACAGCTGAGGTTTAGAGTTAGGGTTAGGGTTAGGGTTAGGGTTAGGGTTACGGTTAGGGTTAGGGTTAGGGTTAGGTACATGCCATGCACAGCTGAGGTTTTGAATTCCGTTTAGGGTTAGGTCTCTTAGGGTTAGGGTTAGGGTTAGGGTTAGGGTTAGGGTTAGGGTTAGGGTTAGGGTTAGGGTTAGGTACATGCCATGCACAGCTGAGGTTTTGAGTTCCGTTTAGGGTTAGGTGTATTAGGGTTAGGGTTAGGGTTAGGGTTAGGGTTAGGGTTAGGGTTAGGGTTAGGGTTAGTGTTAGGGTTAGGTATATGCCATGCACAGCTGAGGTTTAGAGTTCCGTTTAGGGTTAGGTCTCTTAGGGTTAGGGTTAGGGTTAGGGTTAGGTACATGCCATGCACAGCTGAGGTTTAGAGTTCCGTTTAGGGTTAGGTCTCTTAGGGTTAGGGTTAGGGTTAGGGTTAGGGTTAGGGTTAGGGTTAGGTACATGCCACGCACAGCTGAGGTTTAGAGTTCCGTTTAGGGTTAGGTCTTTTAGGGTTTGGGTTAGGGTTAGGTTTAGGGTTAAGTACATGCCAAGCACAGCTGAGATTTTGAGTTCCGCTTAGGGTTAGGTCTCTTAGGGTTAGGGTTAGGTTTAGGGTTAGGGTTAGGGTTAGGTACATGCCATGCACAGCTGAGGTTTTGAATTCCTTTTAGGGTTAGGTCTCTTAGGGTTAGGGTTAGGGTTAGGGTTAGGGTTAGGGTTAGGGTTAGGGTTAGGGTTAGGGTTAGGGTTAGGGTTAGGGTTATGTACATGCCATGCACAGCTGAGGTTTAGAGTTCCGTCTCGGGTTAGGCCTCTTAGGGTCAGGATTAGGGTTAGGTTTAGGATTAGGGTTAGGGTTAGGGTTAGGGTTAGGTACATGCCATGCACAGCTGAGGTTTAGAGTTCCGTTTAGGGTTAGGTCTCTTAGGGTTAGGGTTAAGGTTAGGGTTACGGTTAGGGTTAGGGTTAGGGTTAGGGTTAGGGTTAGGTACATGCCATGCACAGCTGTAAGTTTAGAGTTCGGTTTAGGGTTAGGTCTTTTAGGGTTAGGGTTAGGGTTAGGGTTAGGGTTAGGGTTAGGGTTAGGGTTAGGTACATGCCATGCACAGCTGAGGTTTAGAGTTCCGTTTAGGGTTAGGTCTTTTAGGGTTAGGGTTAGGGTTAGGGTTAGGGTTAGGGTTAGGTACATGCCATGCACAGCTGTAGGTTTAGAGTTCCGTTTAGGGTTAGGTCTTTTAGGGTTAGGGTTAGGGTTAGGGTTAGGGTTAGGGTTAGGGTTAGGGTTCGGGTTAGGGTTAGGGTTAGGGTTAGGTACATGCCATGCACAGCTGAGGTTTAGAGTTCCGTTTAGGGTTAGGTCTCTTAGGCTTAGGGTTAAGGTTAGGGTTAGGGTTAGGGTTAGGGTTAGGGTTACGGTTAGGGTTAGGGTTAGGGTTAGGTACATGCCATGCACAGCTGAGGTTTAGAGATCCGTTCAGGTTTAGGTCTCTTAGGGTTAGGGTTAGGGTTAGGGTTAGGGTTAGGGTTAGGGTTAGGGTTCGGGTTAGGGTTAGGGTTAGGGTTAGGTACATGCCATGCACAGCTGAGGTTTAGAGTTAGGGTTAGGGTTAGGGTTAGGGTTAGGGTTACGGTTAGGGTTAGGGTTAGGGTTAGGTACATGCCATGCACAGCTGAGGTTTAGAGATCCGTTCAGGGTTAGGTCTCCTAGGGTTAGGGTTAGGGTTAGGGTTAGGGTTAGGGTTAGGTACATGCCACGCACAGCTGAGGTTTAGAGTTCCGTTTAGGGTTAGGTCTTTTAGGGTTTGGGTTAGGGTTAGGTTTAGGGTTAAGTACATGCCAAGCACAGCTGAGATTTTGAGTTCCGCTTAGGGTTAGGTCTCTTAGG
>NW_026599594.1:2925000-2940000 GCF_023634155.1 Falco peregrinus | reverse complement strand
GGTTAGGGTTAGGTACATGCCACGCACAGCTGAGGTTTAGAGTTCCGTTTAGGGTTAGGTCTTTTAGGGTTTGGGTTAGGGTTAGGTTTAGGGTTAAGTACATTCCAAGCACAGCTGAGATTTTGAGTTCCGCTTAGGGTTAGGTCTCTTAGGGTTAGGGTTAGGGTTAGGGTTAGGGTTAGGGTTAGGGTTAGGGTTAGGGTTAGGTACATGCCATGCACAGCTGAGGTTTTGAATTCCGTTTAGGGTTAGGTCTCTTAGGGTTAGGGTTAGGGTTAGGGTTAGGGTTAGGGTTAGGGTTAGGGTTAGGGTTAGGGTTAGGTACATGCCATGCACAGCTGAGGTTTTGAGTTCCGTTTAGGGTTAGGTGTATTAGGGTTAGGGTTAGGGTTAGGGTTAGGGTTAGGGTTAGGGTTAGGGTTAGGGTTAGTGTTAGGGTTAGGTATATGCCATGCACAGCTGAGGTTTAGAGTTCCGTTTAGGGTTAGGTCTCTTAGGGTTAGGGTTAGGGTTAGGGTTAGGTACATGCCATGCACAGCTGAGGTTTAGAGTTCCGTTTAGGGTTAGGTCTCTTAGGGTTAGGGTTAGGGTTAGGGTTAGGGTTAGGGTTAGGTACATGCCACGCACAGCTGAGGTTTAGAGTTCCGTTTAGGGTTAGGTCTTTTAGGGTTTGGGTTAGGGTTAGGTTTAGGGTTAAGTACATGCCAAGCACAGCTGAGATTTTGAGTTCCGCTTAGGGTTAGGTCTCTTAGGGTTAGGGTTAGGTTTAGGGTTAGGGTTAGGGTTAGGTACATGCCATGCACAGCTGAGGTTTTGAATTCCTTTTAGGGTTAGGTCTCTTAGGGTTAGGGTTAGGGTTAGGGTTAGGGTTAGGGTTAGGGTTAGGGTTAGGGTTAGGGTTAGGGTTAGGGTTATGTACATGCCATGCACAGCTGAGGTTTAGAGTTCCGTCTCGGGTTAGGCCTCTTAGGGTCAGGATTAGGGTTAGGTTTAGGATTAGGGTTAGGGTTAGGGTTAGGGTTAGGTACATGCCATGCACAGCTGAGGTTTAGAGTTCCGTTTAGGGTTAGGTCTCTTAGGGTTAGGGTTAAGGTTAGGGTTACGGTTAGGGTTAGGGTTAGGGTTAGGGTTAGGGTTAGGTACATGCCATGCACAGCTGTAAGTTTAGAGTTCGGTTTAGGGTTAGGTCTTTTAGGGTTAGGGTTAGGGTTAGGGTTAGGGTTAGGGTTAGGGTTAGGGTTAGGTACATGCCATGCACAGCTGAGGTTTAGAGTTCCGTTTAGGGTTAGGTCTTTTAGGGTTAGGGTTAGGGTTAGGGTTAGGGTTAGGGTTAGGTACATGCCATGCACAGCTGTAGGTTTAGAGTTCCGTTTAGGGTTAGGTCTTTTAGGGTTAGGGTTAGGGTTAGGGTTAGGGTTAGGGTTAGGGTTAGGGTTCGGGTTAGGGTTAGGGTTAGGGTTAGGTACATGCCATGCACAGCTGAGGTTTAGAGTTCCGTTTAGGGTTAGGTCTCTTAGGCTTAGGGTTAAGGTTAGGGTTAGGGTTAGGGTTAGGGTTAGGGTTACGGTTAGGGTTAGGGTTAGGGTTAGGTACATGCCATGCACAGCTGAGGTTTAGAGATCCGTTCAGGTTTAGGTCTCTTAGGGTTAGGGTTAGGGTTAGGGTTAGGGTTAGGGTTAGGGTTAGGGTTCGGGTTAGGGTTAGGGTTAGGGTTAGGTACATGCCATGCACAGCTGAGGTTTAGAGTTAGGGTTAGGGTTAGGGTTAGGGTTAGGGTTACGGTTAGGGTTAGGGTTAGGGTTAGGTACATGCCATGCACAGCTGAGGTTTTGAATTCCGTTTAGGGTTAGGTCTCTTAGGGTTAGGGTTAGGGTTAGGGTTAGGGTTAGGGTTAGGGTTAGGGTTAGGGTTAGGGTTAGGTACATGCCATGCACAGCTGAGGTTTTGAGTTCCGTTTAGGGTTAGGTGTATTAGGGTTAGGGTTAGGGTTAGGGTTAGGGTTAGGGTTAGGGTTAGGGTTAGGGTTAGTGTTAGGGTTAGGTATATGCCATGCACAGCTGAGGTTTAGAGTTCCGTTTAGGGTTAGGTCTCTTAGGGTTAGGGTTAGGGTTAGGGTTAGGTACATGCCATGCACAGCTGAGGTTTAGAGTTCCGTTTAGGGTTAGGTCTCTTAGGGTTAGGGTTAGGGTTAGGGTTAGGGTTAGGGTTAGGGTTAGGTACATGCCACGCACAGCTGAGGTTTAGAGTTCCGTTTAGGGTTAGGTCTTTTAGGGTTTGGGTTAGGGTTAGGTTTAGGGTTAAGTACATGCCAAGCACAGCTGAGATTTTGAGTTCCGCTTAGGGTTAGGTCTCTTAGGGTTAGGGTTAGGTTTAGGGTTAGGGTTAGGGTTAGGTACATGCCATGCACAGCTGAGGTTTTGAATTCCTTTTAGGGTTAGGTCTCTTAGGGTTAGGGTTAGGGTTAGGGTTAGGGTTAGGGTTAGGGTTAGGGTTAGGGTTAGGGTTAGGGTTAGGGTTATGTACATGCCATGCACAGCTGAGGTTTAGAGTTCCGTCTCGGGTTAGGCCTCTTAGGGTCAGGATTAGGGTTAGGTTTAGGATTAGGGTTAGGGTTAGGGTTAGGGTTAGGTACATGCCATGCACAGCTGAGGTTTAGAGTTCCGTTTAGGGTTAGGTCTCTTAGGGTTAGGGTTAAGGTTAGGGTTACGGTTAGGGTTAGGGTTAGGGTTAGGGTTAGGGTTAGGTACATGCCATGCACAGCTGTAAGTTTAGAGTTCGGTTTAGGGTTAGGTCTTTTAGGGTTAGGGTTAGGGTTAGGGTTAGGGTTAGGGTTAGGGTTAGGGTTAGGTACATGCCATGCACAGCTGAGGTTTAGAGTTCCGTTTAGGGTTAGGTCTTTTAGGGTTAGGGTTAGGGTTAGGGTTAGGGTTAGGGTTAGGTACATGCCATGCACAGCTGTAGGTTTAGAGTTCCGTTTAGGGTTAGGTCTTTTAGGGTTAGGGTTAGGGTTAGGGTTAGGGTTAGGGTTAGGGTTAGGGTTCGGGTTAGGGTTAGGGTTAGGGTTAGGTACATGCCATGCACAGCTGAGGTTTAGAGTTCCGTTTAGGGTTAGGTCTCTTAGGCTTAGGGTTAAGGTTAGGGTTAGGGTTAGGGTTAGGGTTAGGGTTACGGTTAGGGTTAGGGTTAGGGTTAGGTACATGCCATGCACAGCTGAGGTTTAGAGATCCGTTCAGGTTTAGGTCTCTTAGGGTTAGGGTTAGGGTTAGGGTTAGGGTTAGGGTTAGGGTTAGGGTTCGGGTTAGGGTTAGGGTTAGGGTTAGGTACATGCCATGCACAGCTGAGGTTTAGAGTTAGGGTTAGGGTTAGGGTTAGGGTTAGGGTTACGGTTAGGGTTAGGGTTAGGGTTAGGTACATGCCATGCACAGCTGAGGTTTAGAGATCCGTTCAGGGTTAGGTCTCCTAGGGTTAGGGTTAGGGTTAGGGTTAGGGTTAGGGTTAGGTACATGCCACGCACAGCTGAGGTTTAGAGTTCCGTTTAGGGTTAGGTCTTTTAGGGTTTGGGTTAGGGTTAGGTTTAGGGTTAAGTACATGCCAAGCACAGCTGAGATTTTGAGTTCCGCTTAGGGTTAGGTCTCTTAGGGTTAGGGTTAGGGTTAGGGTTAGGGTTAGTGTTAGGGTTAGGGTTAGGGTTAGGGTTAGGTACATGCCATGCACAGCTGATGTTTAGTGTTCCGTTTAGGGTTAGGTCTTTTAGGGTTAGGGTTAGGGTTAGGGTTAGGGTTAGGGTTAGGGTTAGGTACATGCCATGCACAGCTGAGGTTTTGAGTTCCGTTAAGGGTTAGGTCTCTTACGGTTAGGGTTAGGGTTAGGGTTAGGGTTAGGGTTAGGGTTAGGGTTAGGGTTAGGGTTAGGGTTAGGTACATGCCATGCACAGCTGAGGTTTTGAATTCCGTTTAGGGTTAGGTCTCTTAGGGTTAGGGTTAGGGTTAGGGTTAGGGTTAGGGTTAGGGTTAGGGTTAGGTACATGCCATGCACAGCTGAGGTTTTGAGTTCCGTTTAGGGTTAGGTCTATTAGGGTTAGGGTTAGGGTTAGGGTTAGGGTTAGGGTTAGGGTTAGGGTTAGGGTTAGGGTTAGGGTTAGGGTTAGGTATATGCCATGCACAGCTGAGGTTTAGAGTTCCGTTTAGGGTTAGGTCTCTTAGGGTTAGGGTTAGGGTTAGGGTTAGGTACATGCCATGCACAGCTGAGGTTTAGAGTTCCGTTTAGGGTTAGGTCTCTTAGGGTTAGGGTTAGGGTTAGGGTTAGGGTTAGGTTCATGCCACGCACAGCTGAGGTTTAGAGTTCCGTTTAGGGTTAGGTCTTTTAGGGTTTGGGTTAGGGTTAGGTTTAGGGTTAAGTACATGCCAAGCACAGCTGAGATTTTGAGTTCCGCTTAGGGTTAGGTCTCTTAGGGTTAGGGTTAGGTTTAGGGTTAGGGTTAGGGTTAGGTACATGCCATGCACAGCTGAGGTTTAGAGTTCCGTTTAGGGTTAGGTCTCTTAGGGTTACGGTTAGGGTTAGGGTTAGGGTTAGGGTTAGGTACATGCCATGCACAGCTGAGGTTTTGAATTCCTTTTAGGGTTAGGTCTCAAGGGTTAGGGTTAGGGTTAGGGTTCGGGTTAGGGTTAGGGTTAGGGTTAGCGTTAGGGTTAGGTACATGCCATGCACAGCTGAGGTTTTGAGTTCCGTTTAGGGTTAGGTCTATTAGGGTTAGGGTTAGAGTTAGGGTTAGGGTTAGGGTTAGGGTTAGGGTTAGGGTTAGGGTTAGGGTTAGGGTTATGTACATGCCATGCACAGCTGAGGTTTAGAGTTCCGTTTAGGGTTAGGTCTATTAGGGTTAGGGTTAAGGTTAGGGTTACGGTTAGGGTTAGGGTTAGGGTTAGGGTTAGGGTTAGGGTTAGGTACATGCCATGCACAGCTGTAGGTTTAGAGTTCGGTTTAGGGTTAGGTCTTTTAGGGTTAGGGTTAGGGTTAGGGTTAGGGTTAGGGTTAGGGTTAGGGTTAGGTACATGCCATGCACAGCTGAGGTTTAGAGTTCCGTTTAGGGTTAGGTCTTTTAGGGTTAGGGTTAGGGTTAGGGTTAGGGTTAGGGTTAGGGTTAGGTACATGCCATGCACAGCTGTAGGTTTAGAGTTCCGTTTAGGGTTAGGTCTTTTAGGGTTAGGGTTAGGGTTAGGGTTAGGGTTAGGGTTAGGGTTAGGGTTAGGGTTAGGGTTAGGGTTAGGGTTAGGGTTAGGTACATGCCATGCATAGCTGAGGTTTAGAGTTCCGTTTAGGGTTAGGTCTCTTAGGGTTAGGGTTAGGGTTAGGGTTAGGGTTAGGTACATGCCACGCACAGCTGAGGTTTAGAGTTCCGTTTAGGGTTAGGTCTTTTAGGGTTAGGGTTAGGGTTAGGGTTAGGGTTAGGGTTAGGGTTCGGGTTAGGGTTAGGGTTAGGGTTAGGTACATGCCATGCACAGCTGAGGTTTAGAGTTCCGTTTAGGGTTAGGTCTCTTAGGCTTAGGGTTAAGGTTAGGGTTAGGGTTAGGGTTAGGGTTAGGGTTACGGTTAGGGTTAGGGTTAGGGTTAGGTACATGCCATGCACAGCTGAGGTTTAGAGATCCGTTCAGGGTTAGGTCTCTTAGGGTTAGGGTTAGGGTTAGGGTTAGGGTTAGGGTTAGGGTTCGGGTTAGGGTTAGGGTTAGGGTTAGGTACATGCCATGCACAGCTGAGGTTTAGAGTTCCGTTTAGGGTTAGGTCTCTTAGGCTTAGGGTTAAGGTTAGGGTTAGGGTTAGGGTTAGAGTTAGGGTTAGGGTTACGGTTAGGGTTAGGGTTAGGGTTAGGGTTAGGGTTAGGGTTAGGTACATGCCATGCACAGCTGTAGGTTTAGAGTTCCGTTTAGGGTTAGGTCTTTTAGGGTTAGGGTTAGGGTTAGGGTTAGGGTTAGGGTTAGGGTTAGGGTTAGGGTTAGGGTTAGGGTTAGGGTTAGGTACATGCCATGCACAGCTGAGGTTTTGAGTTCCGTTTAGGGTTAGGTCTATTAGGGTTAGGGTTAGGGTTAGGGTTAGGGTTAGGGTTAGGGTTAGGGTTAGGATTAGGTATATGCCATGCACAGCTGAGGTTTAGAGTTCCGTTTAGGGTTAGGTCTCTTAGGGTTAGGGTTAGGGTTAGGGTTAGGTACATGCCATGCACAGCTGAGGTTTAGAGTTCCGTTTAGGGTTAGGTCTCTTAGGGTTAGGGTTAGGGTTAGGGTTAGGGTTAGGTACATGCCACGCACAGCTGAGGTTTAGAGTTCCGTTTAGGGTTAGGTCTTTTAGGGTTTGGGTTAGGGTTAGGTTTAGGGTTAAGTACATGCCAAGCACAGCTGAGATTTTGAGTTCCGCTTAGGGTTAGGTCTCTTAGGGTTAGGGTTAGGTTTAGGGTTAGGGTTAGGGTTAGGTACATGCCATGCACAGCTGAGGTTTAGAGTTCCGTTTAGGGTTAGGTCTCTTAGGGTTACGGTTAGGGTTAGGGTTAGGGTTAGGGTTAGGTACATGCCATGCACAGCTGAGGTTTTGAATTCCGTTTAGGGTTAGGTCTCTTAGGGTTAGGGTTAGGGTTAGGGTTCGGGTTAGGGTTAGGGTTAGGGTTAGCGTTAGGGTTAGGTACATGCCATGCACAGCTGAGGCTTTGAGTTCCGTTTAGAGTTAGGTCTATTAGGGTTAGGGTTAGGGTTAGGGTTAGGGTTAGGGTTAGGGTTAGGGTTAGGGTTAGGGTTAGGGTTAGGGTTAGGGTTAGGGTTAGGGTTATGTACATGCCATGCACAGCTGAGGTTTAGAGTTCCGTCTCGGGTTAGGCCTCTTAGGGTCAGGATTAGGGTTAGGTTTAGGATTAGGGTTAGGGTTAGGGTTAGGGTTAGGTACATGCCATGCACAGCTGAGGTTTAGAGTTCCGTTTAGGGTTAGGTCTCTTAGGGTTAGGGTTAAGGTTAGGGTTACGGTTAGGGTTAGGGTTAGGGTTAGGGTTAGGGTTAGGTACATGCCATGCACAGCTGTAGGTTTAGAGTTCGGTTTAGGGTTAGGTTTTTTAGGGTTAGGGTTAGGGTTAGGGTTAGGGTTAGGGTTAGGGTTAGGGTTAGGTACATGCCATGCACAGCTGAGGTTTAGAGTTCCGTTTAGGGTTAGGTCTTTTAGGGTTAGGGTTAGGGTTAGGGTTAGGGTTAGGGTTAGGTACATGCCATGCACAGCTGTAGGTTTAGAGTTCCGTTTAGGGTTAGGTCTTTTAGGGTTAGGGTTAGGGTTAGGGTTAGGGTTAGGGTTAGGGTTAGGGTTAGGGTTAGGGTTAGGGTTAGGGTTAGGGTTAGGGTTAGGTACATGCCATGCATAGCTGAGGTTTAGAGTTCCGTTTAGGGTTAGGTCTCTTAGGGTTAGGGTTAGGGTTAGGGTTAGGGTTAGGATTAGGGTTAGTGTTAGGGTTAGGGTTAGGGTTAGGTACATGCCATGCACAGCTGAGGTTTTGAATTCCGTTTAGGGTTAGGTCTCTTAGGGTTAGGGTTAGGGTTAGGGTTAGGGTTAGGGTTAGGGTTAGGGTTAGGGTTAGGTACATGCCATGCACAGCTGAGGTTTTGAGTTCCGTTTAGGGTTAGGTCTATTAGGGTTAGGGTTAGGGTTAGGGTTAGGGTTAGGGTTAGGGTTAGGGTTAGGGTTAGGGTTAGGGTTAGGTATATGCCATGCACAGCTGAGGTTTAGAGTTCCATTTAGGGTTAGGTCTCTTAGGGTTAGGGTTAGGGTTAGGGTTAGGTACATGCCATGCACAGCTGAGGTTTAGAGTTCCGTTTAGGGTTAGGTCTCTTAGGGTTAGGGTTAGGGTTAGGGTTAGGGTTAGGGTTAGGTACATGCCACGCACAGCTGAGGTTTAGAGTTCCGTTTAGGGTTAGGTCTTTTAGGGTTTGGGTTAGGGTTAGGTTTAGGGTTAAGTACATGCCAAGCACAGCTGAGATTTTGAGTTCCGCTTAGGGTTAGGTCTCTTAGGGTTAGGGTTAGGTTTAGGGTTAGGGTTAGGGTTAGGTACATGCCATGCACAGCTGAGGTTTTGAGTTCCGTTTAGGGTTAGGTCTCTTACGGTTAGGGTTAGGGTTAGGGTTAGGGTTAGGGTTAGGTACATGCCATGCACAGCTGAGGTTTTGAATTCCTTTTAGGGTTAGGTCTCTTAGGGTTAGGGTTAGGGTTAGGGTTCGGGTTAGGGTTAGGGTTAGGGTTAGCGTTAGGGTTAGGTACATGCCATGCACAGCTGAGGTTTTGAGTTCCGTTTAGGGTTAGGTCTATTAGGGTTAGGGTTAGAGTTAGGGTTAGGGTTAGGGTTAGGGTTAGGGTTAGGGTTAGGGTTAGGGTTAGGGTTAGGGTTAGGGTTATGTACATGCCATGCACAGCTGAGGTTTAGAGTTCCGTTTAGGGTTAGGTCTCTTAGGGTTAGGGTTAAGGTTAGGGTTACGGTTAGGGTTAGGGTTAGGGTTAGGGTTAGGGTTAGGTACATGCCATGCACAGCTGTAGGTTTAGAGTTCGGTTTAGGGTTAGGTCTTTTAGGGTTAGGGTTAGGGTTAGGGTTAGGGTTAGGGTTAGGGTTAGGGTTAGGTACATGCCATGCACAGCTGAGGTTTAGAGTTCCGTTTAGGGTTAGGTCTTTTAGGGTTAGGGTTAGGGTTAGGGTTAGGGTTAGGGTTAGGTACATGCCATGCACAGCTGTAGGTTTAGAGTTCCGTTTAGGGTTAGGTCTTTTAGGGTTAGGGTTAGGGTTAGGGTTAGGGTTAGGGTTAGGGTTAGGGTTAGGGTTAGGGTTAGGGTTAGGGTTAGGGTTAGGGTTAGGTACATGCCATGCATAGCTGAGGTTTAGAGTTCCGTTTAGGGTTAGGTCTCTTAGGGTTAGGGTTAGGGTTAGGGTTAGGGTTAGGGTTAGGTACATGCCACGCACAGCTGAGGTTTAGAGTTCCGTTTAGGGTTAGGTCTTTTAGGGTTAGGGTTAGGGTTAGGGTTAGGGTTAGGGTTAGGGTTCGGGTTAGGGTTAGGGTTAGGGTTAGGTACATGCCATGCACAGCTGAGGTTTAGAGTTCCGTTTAGGGTTAGGTCTCTTAGGCTTAGGGTTAAGGTTAGGGTTAGGGTTAGGGTTAGGGTTAGGGTTACGTTTAGGGTTAGGGTTAGGGTTAGGTACATGCCATGCACAGCTGAGGTTTAGAGATCCGTTCAGGGTTAGGTCTCTTAGGGTTAGGGTTAGGGTTAGGGTTAGGGTTAGGGTTAGGGTTCGGGTTAGGGTTAGGGTTAGGGTTAGGTACATGCCATGCACAGCTGAGGTTTAGAGTTCCGTTTAGGGTTAGGTCTCTTAGGCTTAGGGTTAAGGTTAGGGTTAGGGTTAGGGTTAGAGTTAGGGTTAGGGTTACGGTTAGGGTTAGGGTTAGGGTTAGGGTTAGGTACATGCCATGCACAGCTGTAGGTTTAGAGTTCCGTTTAGGGTTAGGTCTTTTAGGGTTAGGGTTAGGGTTAGGGTTAGGGTTAGGGTTAGGGTTAGGGTTAGGGTTAGGGTTAGGGTTAGGGTTAGGTACATGCCATGCACAGCTGAGGTTTTGAGTTCCGTTTAGGGTTAGGTCTCTTACGGTTAGGGTTAGGGTCAGGGTTAGGGTTAGGGTTAGGGTTAGGGTTAGGGTTAGGGTTAGGGTTAGGGTTAGGGTTAGGTACATGCCATGCACAGCTGAGGTTTTGAATTCCATTTAGGGTTAGGTCTCTTAGGGTTAGGGTTAGGGTTAGGGTTAGGGTTAGGGTTAGGGTTAGGGTTAGGGTTAGGTACATGCCATGCACAGCTGAGCTTTAGAGTTCCGTTTAGGGTTAGGTCTTTTAGGGTTAGGGTTAGGGTTAGGGTTAGGGTTAGGGTTAGGGTTAGGGTTAGGGTTAGGGTTAGGGTTAGGTACATGCCATGCACAGCTGAGGTTTTGAGTTCCGTTTAGGGTTAGGTCTCTTAGGGTTAGGGTTAAGGTTAGGGTTAGGGTTAGGGTTAGAGTTAGGGTTAGGGTTACGGTTAGGGTTAGGGTTAGGGTTAGGGTTAGGGTTAGGTACATGCCATGCACAGCTGTAGGTTTAGAGTTCCGTTTAGGGTTAGGTCTTTTAGGGTTAGGGTTAGGGTTAGGGTTAGGGTTAGGGTTAGGGTTAGGGTTAGGGTTAGGGTTAGGGTTAGGTACATGCCATGCACAGCTGAGGTTTTGAGTTCCGTTTAGGGTTAGGTCTATAAGGTTTAGGGTTAGGGTTAGGGTTAGGGTTAGGGTTAGGGTTAGGGTTAGGGTTAGGGTTAGGGTTAGTGTTAGGGTTAGGTATATGCCATGCACAGCTGAGGTTTAGAGTTCCGTTTAGGGTTAGGTCTCTTAGGGTTAGGGTTAGGGTTAGGGTTAGGTACATGCCATGCACAGCTGAGGTTTAGAGTTCCGTTTAGGGTTAGGTCTCTTAGGGTTAGGGTTAGGGTTAGGGTTAGGGTTAGGGTTAGGTACATGCCACGCACAGCTGAGGTTTAGAGTTCCGTTTAGGGTTAGGTCTTTTAGGGTTTGGGTTAGGGTTAGGTTTAGGGTTAAGTACATGCCAAGCACAGCTGAGATTTTGAGTTCCGCTTAGGGTTAGGTCTCTTAGGGTTAGGGTTAGGTTTAGGGTTAGGGTTAGGGTTAGGTACATGCCATGCACAGCTGAGGTTTAGAGTTCCGTTTAGGGTTAGGTCTCTTAGGGTTACGGTTAGGGTTAGGGTTAGGGTTAGGGTTAGGTACATGCCATGCACAGCTGAGGTTTTGAATTCCGTTTAGGGTTAGGTCTCTTAGGGTTAGGGTTAGGGTTCGGGTTAGGGTTAGGGTTAGGGTTAGCGTTAGGGTTAGGTACATGCCATGCACAGCTGAGGCTTTGAGTTCCGTTTAGAGTTAGGTCTATTAGGGTTAGGGTTAGGGTTAGGGTTAGGGTTAGGGTTAGGGTTAGGGTTAGGGTTAGGGTTAGGGTTAGGGTTAGGTATATGCCATGCACAGCTGAGGTTTAGAGTTCCATTTAGGGTTAGGTCTCTTAGGGTTAGGGTTAGGGTTAGGGTTAGGTACATGCCATGCACAGCTGAGGTTTAGAGTTCCGTTTAGGGTTAGGTCTCTTAGGGTTAGGGTTAGGGTTAGGGTTAGGGTTAGGGTTAGGTACATGCCACGCACAGCTGAGGTTTAGAGTTCCGTTTAGGGTTAGGTCTTTTAGGGTTTGGGTTAGGGTTAGGTTTAGGGTTAAGTACATGCCAAGCACAGCTGAGATTTTGAGTTCCGCTTAGGGTTAGGTCTCTTAGGGTTAGGGTTAGGTTTAGGGTTAGGGTTAGGGTTAGGTACATGCCATGCACAGCTGAGGTTTTGAGTTCCGTTTAGGGTTAGGTCTCTTACGGTTAGGGTTAGGGTTAGGGTTAGGGTTAGGGTTAGGTACATGCCATGCACAGCTGAGGTTTTGAATTCCTTTTAGGGTTAGGTCTCTTAGGGTTAGGGTTAGGGTTAGGGTTCGGGTTAGGGTTAGGGTTAGGGTTAGCGTTAGGGTTAGGTACATGCCATGCACAGCTGAGGTTTTGAGTTCCGTTTAGGGTTAGGTCTATTAGGGTTAGGGTTAGAGTTAGGGTTAGGGTTAGGGTTAGGGTTAGGGTTAGGGTTAGGGTTATGTACATGCCATGCACAGCTGAGGTTTAGAGTTCCGTTTAGGGTTAGGTCTCTTAGGGTTAGGGTTAAGGTTAGGGTTACGGTTAGGGTTAGGGTTAGGGTTAGGGTTAGGGTTAGGTACATGCCATGCACAGCTGTAGGTTTAGAGTTCGGTTTAGGGTTAGGTCTTTTAGGGTTAGGGTTAGGGTTAGGGTTAGGGTTAGGGTTAGGGTTAGGGTTAGGTACATGCCATGCACAGCTGAGGTTTAGAGTTCCGTTTAGGGTTAGGTCTTTTAGGGTTAGGGTTAGGGTTAGGGTTAGGGTTAGGGTTAGGTACATGCCATGCACAGCTGTAGGTTTAGAGTTCCGTTTAGGGTTAGGTCTTTTAGGGTTAGGGTTAGGGTTAGGGTTAGGGTTAGGGTTAGGGTTAGGGTTAGGGTTAGGGTTAGGGTTAGGGTTAGGGTTAGGGTTAGGTACATGCCATGCATAGCTGAGGTTTAGAGTTCCGTTTAGGGTTAGGTCTCTTAGGGTTAGGGTTAGGGTTAGGGTTAGGGTTAGGGTTAGGTACATGCCACGCACAGCTGAGGTTTAGAGTTCCGTTTAGGGTTAGGTCTTTTAGGGTTAGGGTTAGGGTTAGGGTTAGGGTTAGGGTTAGGGTTCGGGTTAGGGTTAGGGTTAGGGTTAGGTACATGCCATGCACAGCTGAGGTTTAGAGTTCCGTTTAGGGTTAGGTCTCTTAGGCTTAGGGTTAAGGTTAGGGTTAGGGTTAGGGTTAGGGTTAGGGTTACGTTTAGGGTTAGGGTTAGGGTTAGGTACATGCCATGCACAGCTGAGGTTTAGAGATCCGTTCAGGGTTAGGTCTCTTAGGGTTAGGGTTAGGGTTAGGGTTAGGGTTAGGGTTAGGGTTCGGGTTAGGGTTAGGGTTAGGGTTAGGTACATGCCATGCACAGCTGAGGTTTAGAGTTCCGTTTAGGGTTAGGTCTCTTAGGCTTAGGGTTAAGGTTAGGGTTAGGGTTAGGGTTAGAGTTAGGGTTAGGGTTACGGTTAGGGTTAGGGTTAGGGTTAGGGTTAGGTACATGCCATGCACAGCTGTAGGTTTAGAGTTCCGTTTAGGGTTAGGTCTTTTAGGGTTAGGGTTAGGGTTAGGGTTAGGGTTAGGGTTAGGGTTAGGGTTAGGGTTAGGGTTAGGGTTAGGGTTAGGGTTAGGTACATGCCATGCACAGCTGAGGTTTTGAGTTCCGTTTAGGGTTAGGTCTCTTACGGTTAGGGTTAGGGTCAGGGTTAGGGTTAGGGTTAGGGTTAGGGTTAGGGTTAGGGTTAGGGTTAGGGTTAGGGTTAGGTACATGCCATGCACAGCTGAGGTTTTGAATTCCATTTAGGGTTAGGTCTCTTAGGGTTAGGGTTAGGGTTAGGGTTAGGGTTAGGGTTAGGGTTAGGGTTAGGGTTAGGTACATGCCATGCACAGCTGAGGTTTAGAGTTCCGTTTAGGGTTAGGTCTTTTAGGGTTAGGGTTAGGGTTAGGGTTAGGGTTAGGGTTAGGGTTAGGGTTAGGGTTAGGGTTAGGTACATGCCATGCACAGCTGAGGTTTTGAGTTCCGTTTAGGGTTAGGTCTCTTAGGGTTAGGGTTAAGGTTAGGGTTAGGGTTAGGGTTAGAGTTAGGGTTAGGGTTACGGTTAGGGTTAGGGTTAGGGTTAGGGTTAGGGTTAGGTACATGCCATGCACAGCTGTAGGTTTAGAGTTCCGTTTAGGGTTAGGTCTTTTAGGGTTAGGGTTAGGGTTAGGGTTAGGGTTAGGGTTAGGGTTAGGGTTAGGGTTAGGGTTAGGGTTAGGTACATGCCATGCACAGCTGAGGTTTTGAGTTCCGTTTAGGGTTAGGTCTATAAGGTTTAGGGTTAGGGTTAGGGTTAGGGTTAGGGTTAGGGTTAGGGTTAGGGTTAGGGTTAGGGTTAGGGTTAGGGTTAGGTATATGCCATGCACAGCTGAGGTTTAGAGTTCCGTTTAGGGTTAGGTCTCTTAGGGTTAGGGTTAGGGTTAGGGTTAGGTACATGCCATGCACAGCTGAGGTTTAGAGTTCCGTTTAGGGTTAGGTCTCTTAGGGTTAGGGTTAGGGTTAGGGTTAGGGTTAGGGTTAGGTACATGCCACGCACAGCTGAGGTTTAGAGTTCCGTTTAGGGTTAGGTCTTTTAGGGTTTGGGTTAGGGTTAGGTTTAGGGTTAAGTACATGCCAAGCACAGCTGAGATTTTGAGTTCCGCTTAGGGTTAGGTCTCTTAGGGTTAGGGTTAGGTTTAGGGTTAGGGTTAGGGTTAGGTACATGCCATGCACAGCTGAGGTTTAGAGTTCCGTTTAGGGTTAGGTCTCTTAGGGTTACGGTTAGGGTTAGGGTTAGGGTTAGGGTTAGGTACATGCCATGCACAGCTGAGGTTTTGAATTCCGTTTAGGGTTAGGTCTCTTAGGGTTAGGGTTAGGGTTAGGGTTCGGGTTAGGGTTAGGGTTAGGGTTAGCGTTAGGGTTAGGTACATGCCATGCACAGCTGAGGCTTTGAGTTCCGTTTAGAGTTAGGTCTATTAGGGTTAGGGTTAGGGTTAGGGTTAGGGTTAGGGTTAGGGTTAGGGTTAGGGTTAGGGTTAGGGTTAGGGTTAGGGTTAGGGTTATGTACATGCCATGCACAGCTGAGGTTTAGAGTTCCGTCTCGGGTTAGGCCTCTTAGGGTCAGGATTAGGGTTAGGTTTAGGATTAGGGTTAGGGTTAGGGTTAGGGTTAGGTACATGCCATGCACAGCTGAGGTTTAGAGTTCCGTTTAGGGTTAGGTCTCTTAGGGTTAGGGTTAAGGTTAGGGTTACGGTTAGGGTTAGGGTTAGGGTTAGGGTTAGGGTTAGGTACATGCCATGCACAGCTGTAGGTTTAGAGTTCGGTTTAGGGTTAGGTTTTTTAGGGTTAGGGTTAGGGTTAGGGTTAGGGTTAGGGTTAGGGTTAGGGTTAGGTACATGCCATGCACAGCTGAGGTTTAGAGTTCCGTTTAGGGTTAGGTCTTTTAGGGTTAGGGTTAGGGTTAGGGTTAGGGTTAGGGTTAGGTACATGCCATGCACAGCTGTAGGTTTAGAGTTCCGTTTAGGGTTAGGTCTTTTAGGGTTAGGGTTAGGGTTAGGGTTAGGGTTAGGGTTAGGGTTAGGGTTAGGGTTAGGGTTAGGGTTAGGGTTAGGTACATGCCATGCATAGCTGAGGTTTAGAGTTCCGTTTAGGGTTAGGTCTCTTAGGGTTAGGGTTAGGGTTAGGGTTAGGATTAGGGTTAGTGTTAGGGTTAGGGTTAGGGTTAGGTACATGCCTTGCACAGC
>NW_026599594.1:2882500-2887500 GCF_023634155.1 Falco peregrinus | reverse complement strand
ACAGCTGTAGGTTTAGAGTTCCGTTTAGGGTTAGGTCTTTTAGGGTTAGGGTTAGGGTTAGGGTTAGGGTTAGGTTTAGGGTTAGGGTTAGGGTTAGGGTTAGGGTTAGGGTTAGGGTTAGGTACATGCCATGCATAGCTGAGGTTTAGAGTTCCGTTTAGGGTTAGGTCTCTTAGGGTTAGGGTTAGGGTTAGGGTTAGGGTTAGGGTTAGTGTTAGGGTTAGGGTTAGGGTAAGGTACATGCCAAGCACAGATGAGGTTTTGAGTTCCATTTAGGGTTAGGTCTCTTAGGGTTAGGGTTAGGGTTAGGGTTAGGTACATGCCATGCACAGCTGAGGTTTTGACTTCCGTTTAGGGTTAGGTCTCTTACGGTTAGGGTTAGGGTTAGGGTTAGGGTTAGGGTTAGGGTTAGGGTTAGGGTTAGGTACATGCCATGCACAGCTGAGGTTTTGAATTCCGTTTAGGGTTAGGTCTTTTAGGGTTAGGGTTAGGGTTAGGGTTAGGGTTAGGGTTAGGGTTAGGGTTAGGGTTAGGGTTAGGGTTAGGGTTAGGGTTAGGTACATGCCATGCACAGCTGAGGTTTTGAGTTCCGTTTAGGGTTAGGTCTCTTAGGGTTAGGGTTAGGGTTAGGGTTAGGGTTAGGGTTAGGGTTAGGGTTAGGGTTAGGGTTAGGTACATGCCATGCACAGCTGAGGTTTAGAGTTCCGTTTAGGGTTAGGTCTTTTAGGGTTAGGGTTAGGGTTAGGGTTAGGTACATGCCATGCACAGCTGAGGTTTTGAGTTCCGTTTAGGGTTAGGTCTCTTAGGGTTAGGGTTAGGGTTAGGGTTAGGGTTAGGGTTAGGGTTAAGGTTAGGGTTAGGGTTAGGGTTAGGGTTAGGGTTAGGGTTAGGTACATGCCATGCACAGCTGTAGGTTTAGAGTTCCGTTTAGGGTTAGGTCTTTTAGGATTAGGGTTAGGGTTAGGGTTAGGGTTAGGGTTAGGGTTAGGGTTAAGGTTAGGGTTAGGGTTAGGGTTAGGGTTAGGTACATGCCATGCACAGCTGAGGTTTTGAGTTCCGTTTAGGGTTAGGTCTCTTAGGGTTAGGGTTAGGGTTAGGGTGTGGGTTAGGGTGAGGGTTAGGGTTAGGGTTAGGGTTAGGGTTAGGGTTAGGGTTAGGGTTAGAGTTAGTGTTAGGGTTAGGTACATGCCATGCACAGCTGAGGTTTAGAGTTCCGTTTAGGGTTAGGTCACTTAGGGTTAGGGTTAGGGTTAGGCTTAGGCTTAGGGTTAGGGTTATGTACATGCCATGCACAGCTGAGGTTTAGAGTTCCGTCTAGGGTTAGGCCTCTTAGGGTCAGGATTAGGGTTAGGATTAGGATTAGGGTTAGGGTTAGGGTTAGGGTTAGGGTTAGGGTTAGGGTTCGGGTTAGGTACATGCCATGCACAGCTGAGGTTTTGAGTTCCGTTTAGGGTTAGGTCTATTAGGGTTAGGGTTAGGGTTAGGGTTAGGGTTAGGGTTAGGGTTAGGGTTAGGGTTAGGGTTAGGGTTAGGGTTAGGTATATGCCATGCACAGCTGAGGTTTAGAGTTCCGTTTAGGGTTAGGTCTCTTAGGGTTAGGGTTAGGGTTAGGGTTAGGTACATGCCATGCACAGCTGAGGTTTAGAGTTCCGTTTAGGGATAGGTCTCTTAGGGTTACGGTTAGGGTTAGGGTTAGGGTTAGGGTTAGGTACATGCCATGCACAGCTGAGGTTTTGAATTCCGTTTAGGGTTAGGTCTCTTAGGGTTAGGGTTAGGGTTAGGGTTCGGGTTAGGGTTAGGGTTAGGGTTAGCGTTAGGGTTAGGTACATGCCATGCACAGCTGAGGTTTTGAGTTCCGTTTAGGGTTAGGTCTATTAGGGTTAGGGTTAGGGTTAGGGTTAGGGTTAGGGTTAGGGTTAGGGTTAGGGTTAGGGTTAGGGTTAGGGTTAGGGTTAGGGTTATGTACATGCCATGCACAGCTGAGGTTTAGAGTTCCGTCTCGGGTTAGGCCTCTTAGGGTCAGGGTTAGTGTTAGGGTTAGGGTTAGGGTTAGGGTTAGGGTTAGGTACATGCCATGCACAGCTGAGGTTTAGAGTTCCGTTTAGGGTTAGGTCTCTTAGGGTTAGGGTTAAGGTTAGGGTTACGGTTAGGGTTAGGGTTAGGGTTAGGGTTAGGGTTAGGTACATGCCATGCACAGCTGTAGGTTTAGAGTTCGGTTTAGGGTTAGGTCTTTTAGGGTTAGGGTTAGGGTTAGGGTTAGGGTTAAGGTTAGGGTTAGGGTTAGGTACATGCCATGCACAGCTGAGGTTTAGAGTTCCGTTTAGGGTTAGGTCTTTTAGGGTTAGGGTTAGGGTTAGGGTTAGGGTTAGGGTTAGGTACATGCCATGCACAGCTGTAGGTTTAGAGTTCCGTTTAGGGTTAGGTCTTTTAGGGTTAGGGTTAGGGTTAGGGTTAGGGTTAGGGTTAGTGTTAGGGTTAGGGTTAGGGTAAGGTACATGCCAAGCACAGATGAGGTTTTGAGTTCCATTTAGGGTTAGGTCTCTTAGGGTTAGGGTTAGGGTTAGGGTTAGGTACATGCCATGCACAGCTGAGGTTTTGACTTCCGTTTAGGGTTAGGTCTCTTACGGTTAGGGTTAGGGTTAGGGTTAGGGTTAGGGTTAGGGTTAGGGTTAGGGTTAGGTACATGCCATGCACAGCTGAGGTTTTGAATTCCGTTTAGGGTTAGGTCTTTTAGGGTTAGGGTTAGGGTTAGGGTTAGGGTTAGGGTTAGGGTTAGGGTTAGGGTTAGGGTTAGGGTTAGGTACATGCCATGCACAGCTGAGGTTTTGAGTTCCGTTTAGGGTTAGGTCTCTTAGGGTTAGTGTTAGGGTTAGGGTTAGGGTTAGGTACATGCCACGCACAGCTGAGGTTTAGAGTTCCGTTTAGGGTTAGGTCTTTTAGGGTTAGGGTTAGGGTTAGGGTTAGGGTTAGGGTTAGGGTTAGGGTTCGGGTTAGGGTTAGGGTTAGGGTTAGGGTTAGGTACATGCCATGCACAGCTGAGGTTTAGAGTTCCGTTTAGGGTTAGGTCTCTTAGGCATAGGGTTAAGGTTAGGGTTAGGGTTAGGGTTAGGGTTAGGGTTAGGTACATGCCATGCACAGCTGTAGGTTTAGAGTTCCGTTTAGGGTTAGGTCTTTTAGGGTTAGGGTTAGGGTTAGGGTTAGGGTTAGGGTTAGGGTTAGGGTTAGGGTTAGGGTTAGGGTTAGGGTTAGGGTTAGGGTTAGGGTTAGGTACATGCCGTGCACAGCTGAGGTTTAGAGATCCGTTCAGGGTTAGGTCTCTTAGGGTTAGGGTTAGGGTTAGGGTTAGGTACATGCCAAGCACAGCTTAGGTTTTGAGTTCCGTTTAGGGTTAGGTCTCTTAGGGTTAGGGTTAGGGTTAGGGTTAGGGTTAGGGTTACGGTTAGGGTTAGGGTTAGGGTTAGGGTTAGGGTTAGGTACATGCCATGCACAGCTGTAGGTTTAGAGTTCCGTTTAGGGTTAGGTCTTTTAGGCTTAGGGTTAGGGTTAGGGTTAGGGTTAGGGTTAGGGTTAGGGTTAGGGTTAGGTACATGCCATGCACAGCTGAGGTTTAGAGTTCCGTTTAGGGTTAGGTCTCTTAGGCATAGGGTTAAGGTTAGGGTTAGGGTTAGGGTTAGGGTTAGGGTTAGGTACATGCCATGCACAGCTGTAGGTTTAGAGTTCCGTTTAGGGTTAGGTCTTTTAGGGTTAGGGTTAGGGTTAGGGTTAGGGTTAGGGTTAGGGTTAGGGTTAGGGTTAGGGTTAGGGTTAGGGTTAGGGTTAGGGTTAGGGTTAGGGTTAGGGTTAGGTACATGCCGTGCACAGCTGAGGTTTAGAGATCCGTTCAGGGTTAGGTCTCTTAGGGTTAGGGTTAGGGTTAGGGTTAGGTACATGCCAAGCACAGCTTAGGTTTTGAGTTCCGTTTAGGGTTAGGTCTCTTAGGGTTAGGGTTAGGGTTAGGGTTAGGGTTAGGGTTACGGTTAGGGTTAGGGTTAGGGTTAGGGTTAGGGTTAGGTACATGCCATGCACAGCTGTAGGTTTAGAGTTCCGTTTAGGGTTAGGTCTTTTAGGGTTAGGGTTTGGGTTAGGGTTAGGGTTAGGGTTAGGGTTAGGGTTAGGGTTAGGGTTAGGGTTAGGGTTAGGTACATGCCATGCACAGCTGAGGTTTAGAGTTCCGTTTAGGGTTAGGTCTCTTAGGAATAGGGTTAGGGTTAGGGTTAGGGTTAGGGTTAGGGTTAGGGTTAGGGTTAGGGTTAGGGTTACGGTTAGGGTTAGGGTTAGGGTTAGTACATGCCAAGCACAGATGAGGTTTTGAGTTCCATTTAGGGTTAGGTCTCTTAGGGTTAGGGTTAGGGTTAGGGTTAGGGTTAGGGTTAGGGTTAGGGTTAGGGTTAGGGTTAGGGTTAGAGTTAGTGTTAGGGTTAGGTATATGCCATGGACAACTGAGGTTTAGAGTTCCGTTTAGGGTTAGGTCTCTTAGGGTTAGGGTTAGGGTTAGGGTTAGGGTTAGGGTTAGGTACATGCCATGCACAGCTGAGGATTTGAGTTCCGTTTAGGGTTAGCTCTCTTAGGGTCAGTTTTAAGGTTAGAGTTAGGGTTAGGGTTAGGGTTGGGGTTAGGGTTAGGGTTAGGTTTAGGGTTAGGGTTAGGGTTAGGGTTAGGGTTATGTACATGCCATGCACAGCTGAGGTTTAGAGTTCCGTCTCGGGTTAGGCCTCTTAGGGTCAGGATTAGGGTTAGGTTTAGGATTAGGGTTAGGGTTAGGGTTAGGGTTAAGTACATGCCAAGCACAGCTGAGGTTTAGAGTTCCGTTTAGGGTTAGGTCTCTTACGGTTAGGGTTAGGGTTAGGGTTAGGGTTAGGGTTAGGGTTAGGTACATGCCATGCACAGCTGAGGTTTAGAGTTCTGTTTAGGGTTAGGTCTTTTAGGGTTAGGGTTAGGGTTAGGGTTAGGGCTAGGGTTAG
>NW_026599594.1:2867500-2875000 GCF_023634155.1 Falco peregrinus | reverse complement strand
TAGGGTCAGAATTAGGGTTAGGTTTAGGATTAGGGTTAGGGTTAGGGTTAGGGTTAGGGTTAGGGTTAGGTACATGCCATGCACAGCTGAGGTTTAGAGTTCCGTTTAGGGTTAGGTCTTTTAGGGTTAGGGTTAGGGTTAGGGTTAGGGTTAGGTACATGCCATGCACAGCTGAGGTTTTGAATTCCGTTTAGGGTTAGGTCTCTTAGGGTTAGGGTTAGGGTTAGGGTTAGGGTTAGGGTTAGGGTTAGGGTTAGGGTTAGGGTTAGGGTTAGGTACATGCCATGCACAGCTGAGGTTTAGAGTTCCGTTTAGGGTTAGGTCTTTTAGGGTTAGGGTTAGGGTTAGGGTTAGGTACATGCCATGCACAGCTGAGGTTTTGAGTTCCGTTTAGGGTTAGGTCTATTAGGGTTAGGGTTAGGGTTAGGATTAGGGTTAGGGTTAGGGTTAGGGTTAGGGTTAGGGTTAGGGTTAGGGTTAGGGTTAGGGTTAGGTACATGCCATGCACAGCTGAGGTTTTGAGTTCCGTTTAGGATTAGCTCTCTTAGGGTCAGTTTTAGGGTTAGAGTTAGGGTTAGGGTTAGGGTTGGGGTTAGGGTTAGGGTTAGGGTTATGTACATGCCATGCACAGCTGAGGTTTAGAGTTCCGTCTCGGGTTAGGCCTCTTAGGGTCAGAATTAGGGTTAGGTTTAGGATTAGGGTTAGGGTTAGGGTTAGGGTTAGGGTTAGGGTTAGGGTTAGGTACATGCCATGCACAGCTGAGGTTTAGAGTTCCGTTTAGGGTTAGGTCTTTTAGGGTTAGGGTTAGGGTTAGGGTTAGGGTTAGGGATAGGTACATGCCATGCACAGCTGAGGTTTTGAATTCCGTTTAGGGTTAGGTCTCTTAGGGTTAGGGTTAGGGTTAGGGTTAGGGTTAGGGTTAGGGTTAGGGTTAGGGTTAGGGTTAGGGTTAGGTACATGCCATGCACAGCTGAGGTTTAGAGTTCCGTTTAGGGTTAGGTCTTTTAGGGTTAGGGTTAGGGTTAGGGTTAGGTACATGCCATGCACAGCTGAGGTTTTGAATTCCGTTTAGGGTTAGGTCTCTTAGGGTTAGGGTTAGGGTTAGGGTTAGGGTTAAGGTTAGGGTTAGGGTTAGGGTTAGTGTTAGGGTTAGGTATATGCCATGCACAACTGAGGTTTAGAGTTCCGTTTAGGGTTAGGTCTCTTAGGGTTAGGGTTAGGGTTAGGGTTAGGGTTAGGTACATGCCATGCACAGCTGAGGTTTTGAGTTCCGTTTAGGGTTAGCTCTCTTAGGGTCAGTTTTAGGGTTAGAGTTAGGGTTAGGGTTAGGGTTGGGGTTAGGGTTAGGGTTAGGTTTAGGGTTAGGGTTAGGGTTAGGGTTAGGGTTATGTACATGCCATGCACAGCTGAGGTTTAGAGTTCCGTCTCGGGTTAGGCCTCTTAGGGTCAGAATTAGGGTTAGGTTTAGGATTAGGGTTAGGGTTAGGGTTAGGGTTAGGGTTAGGTACATGCCATGCACAGCTGAGGTTTAGAGTTCCGTTTAGGGTTAGGTCTTTTAGGGTTAGGGTTAGGGTTAGGGTTAGGGTTAGGTACATGCCATGCACAGCTGAGGTTTTGAATTCCGTTTAGGGTTAGGTCTCTTAGGGTTAGGGTTAGGGTTAGGGTTAGGGTTAGGGTTAGGGTTAGGGTTAGGGTTAGGGTTAGGTACATGCCATGCACAGCTGAGGTTTAGAGTTCCGTTTAGGGTTAGGTCTTTTAGGGTTAGGGTTAGGGTTAGGGTTAGGTACATGCCATGCACAGCTGAGGTTTTGAATTCCGTTTAGGGTTAGGTCTCTTAGGGTTAGGGTTAGGGTTAGGGTTAGGGTTAGGGTTAGGGTTAGGGTTAGGGTTAGGGTTAGGGTTAGGGTTAGGGTTAGGGTTAGGGTTAGGGTTAGGTACATGCCATGCACAGCTGAGGTTTTGAGTTCCGTTTAGGGTTAGCTCTCTTAGGGTCAGTTTTAGGGTTAGAGTTAGGGTTAGGGTTAGGGTTGGGGTTAGGGTTAGGGTTAGGGTTATGTACATGCCATGCACAGCTGAGGTTTAGAGTTCCGTCTCGGGTTAGGCCTCTTAGGGTCAGAATTAGGGTTAGGTTTAGGATTAGGGTTAGGGTTAGGGTTAGGGTTAGGGTTAGGGTTAGGTACATGCCATGCACAGCTGAGGTTTAGAGTTCCGTTTAGGGTTAGGTCTTTTAGGGTTAGGGTTAGGGTTAGGGTTAGGGTTAGGGATAGGTACATGCCATGCACAGCTGAGGTTTTGAATTCCGTTTAGGGTTAGGTCTCTTAGGGTTAGGGTTAGGGTTAGGGTTAGGGTTAGGGTTAGGGTTAGGGTTAGGGTTAGGGTTAGGTACATGCCATGCACAGCTGAGGTTTAGAGTTCCGTTTAGGGTTAGGTCTTTTAGGGTTAGGGTTAGGGTTAGGGTTAGGTACATGCCATGCACAGCTGAGGTTTTGAATTCCGTTTAGGGTTAGGTCTCTTAGGGTTAGGGTTAGGGTTAGGGTTAGGGTTAAGGTTAGGGTTAGGGTTAGGGTTAGGGTTAGTGTTAGGGTTAGGTATATGCCATGCACAACTGAGGTTTAGAGTTCTGTTTAGGGTTAGGTCTCTTAGGGTTAGGGTTAGGGTTAGGGTTAGGGTTAGGTACATGCCATGCACAGCTGAGGTTTTGAGTTCCGTTTAGGGTTAGCTCTCTTAGGGTCAGTTTTAGGGTTAGAGTTAGGGTTAGGGTTAGGGTTGGGGTTAGGGTTAGGGTTAGGTTTAGGGTTAGGGTTAGGGTTAGGGTTAGGGTTATGTACATGCCATGCACAGCTGAGGTTTAGAGTTCCGTCTCGGGTTAGGCCTCTTAGGGTCAGAATTAGGGTTAGGTTTAGGATTAGGGTTAGGGTTAGGGTTAGGGTTAGGGTTAGGTACATGCCATGCACAGCTGAGGTTTAGAGTTCCGTTTAGGGTTAGGTCTTTTAGGGTTAGGGTTAGGGTTAGGGTTAGGGTTAGGTACATGCCATGCACAGCTGAGGTTTTGAATTCCGTTTAGGGTTAGGTCTCTTAGGGTTAGGGTTAGGGTTAGGGTTAGGGTTAGGGTTAGGGTTAGGGTTAGGGTTAGGGTTAGGTACATGCCATGCACAGCTGAGGTTTAGAGTTCCGTTTAGGGTTAGGTCTTTTAGGGTTAGGGTTAGGGTTAGGGTTAGGTACATGCCATGCAGAGCTGAGGTTTTGAATTCCGTTTAGGGTTAGGTCTCTTAGGGTTAGGGTTAGGGTTAGGGTTAGGGTTAGGGTTAGGGTTAGGGTTAGGGTTAGGGTTAGGGTTAGGTACATGCCATGCACAGCTGAGGTTTTGAGTTCCGTTTAGGGTTAGCTCTCTTAGGGTCAGTTTTAGGGTTAGAGTTAGGGTTAGGGTTAGGGTTGGGGTTAGGGTTAGGGTTAGGGTTATGTACATGCCATGCACAGCTGAGGTTTAGAGTTCCGTCTAGGGTTAGGCCTCTTAGGGTCAGAATTAGGGTTAGGTTTAGGATTAGGGTTAGGGTTAGGGTTAGGGTTAGGGTTAGGGTTAGGGTTAGGGTTAGGTACATGCCATGCACAGCTGAGGTTTAGAGATCCGTTCAGGGTTAGGTCTCTTAGGGTTCGGGTTAGGGTTAGGGTTAGGGTTAGGGTTAGGTACATGCCATGCACAGCTGAGGTTTTGAGTTCCGTTTAGGGTTAGGTCTATTAGGGTTAGGGTTAGGGTTAGGATTAGGGTTAGGGTTAGGGTTAGGGTTAGGGTTAGGGTTAGGGTTAGGGTTAGGGTTAGGGTTAGGGTTAGGTACATGCCATGCACAGCTGAGGTTTTGAGTTCCGTTTAGGGTTAGCTCTCTTAGGGTCAGTTTTAGGGTTAGAGTTAGGGTTAGGGTTAGGGTTGGGGTTAGGGTTAGGGTTAGGGTTATGTACATGCCATGCACAGCTGAGGTTTAGAGTTCCGTCTCGGGTTAGGCCTCTTAGGGTCAGAATTAGGGTTAGGTTTAGGATTAGGGTTAGGGTTAGGGTTAGGGTTAGGGTTAGGGTTAGGGTTAGGTACATGCCATGCACAGCTGAGGTTTAGAGTTCCGTTTAGGGTTAGGTCTTTTAGGGTTAGGGTTAGGGTTAGGGTTAGGGTTAGGGATAGGTACATGCCATGCACAGCTGAGGTTTTGAATTCCGTTTAGGGTTAGGTCGCTTAGGGTTAGGGTTAGGGTTAGGGTTAGGGTTAGGGTTAGGGTTAGGGTTAGGGTTAGGGTTAGGTACATGCCATGCACAGCTGAGGTTTAGAGTTCCGTTTAGGGTTAGGTCTTTTAGGGTTAGGGTTAGGGTTAGGGTTAGGTACATGCCATGCACAGCTGAGGTTTTGAATTCCGTTTAAGGTTAGGTCTCTTAGGGTTAGGGTTAGGGTTAGGGTTAGGGTTAAGGTTAGGGTTAGGGTTAGGGTTAGGGTTAGTGTTAGGGTTAGGTATATGCCATGCAAAACTGAGGTTTAGAGTTCCGTTTAGGGTTAGGTCTCTTAGGGTTAGGGTTAGGGTTAGGGTTAGGGTTAGGTACATGCCATGCACAGCTGAGGTTTTGAGTTCCGTTTAGGGTTAGCTCTCTTAGGGTCAGTTTTACGGTTAGAGTTAGGGTTAGGGTTAGGGTTGGGGTTAGGGTTAGGGTTAGGTTTAGGGTTAGGGTTAGGGTTAGGGTTAGGGTTATGTACATGCCATGCACAGCTGAGGTTTAGAGTTCCGTCTCGGGTTAGGCCTCTTAGGGTCAGAATTAGGGTTAGGTTTAGGATTAGGGTTAGGGTTAGGGTTAGGGTTAGGGTTAGGGTTAGGTACATGCCATGCACAGCTGAGGTTTAGAGTTCCGTTTAGGGTTAGGTCTTTTAGGGTTAGGGTTAGGGTTAGGGTTAGGGTTAGGTACATGCCATGCACAGCTGAGGTTTTGAATTCCGTTTAGGGTTAGGTCTCTTAGGGTTAGGGTTAGGGTTAGGGTTAGGGTTAGGGTTAGGGTTAGGGTTAGGGTTAGGGTTAGGGTTAGGTACATGCCATGCACAGCTGAGGTTTAGAGTTCCGTTTAGGGTTAGGTCTTTTAGGGTTAGGGTTAGGGTTAGGGTTAGGTACATGCCATGCACAGCTGAGGTTTTGAGTTCCGTTTAGGGTTAGGTCTATTAGGGTTAGGGTTAGGGTTAGGATTAGGGTTAGGGTTAGGGTTAGGGTTAGGGTTAGGGTTAGGGTTAGGGTTAGGGTTAGGGTTAGGGTTAGGTACATGCCATGCACAGCTGAGGTTTTGAGTTCCGTTTAGGATTAGCTCTCTTAGGGTCAGTTTTAGGGTTAGAGTTAGGGTTAGGGTTAGGGTTGGGGTTAGGGTTAGGGTTAGGGTTATGTACATGCCATGCACAGCTGAGGTTTAGAGTTCCGTCTCGGGTTAGGCCTCTTAGGGTCAGAATTAGGGTTAGGTTTAGGATTAGGGTTAGGGTTAGGGTTAGGGTTAGGGTTAGGGTTAGGGTTAGGTACATGCCATGCACAGCTGAGGTTTAGAGTTCCGTTTAGGGTTAGGTCTTTTAGGGTTAGGGTTAGGGTTAGGGTTAGGGTTAGGGATAGGTACATGCCATGCACAGCTGAGGTTTTGAATTCCGTTTAGGGTTAGGTCTCTTAGGGTTAGGGTTAGGGTTAGGGTTAGGGTTAGGGTTAGGGTTAGGGTTAGGGTTAGGGTTAGGTACATGCCATGCACAGCTGAGGTTTAGAGTTCCGTTTAGGGTTAGGTCTTTTAGGGTTAGGGTTAGGGTTAGGGTTAGGTACATGCCATGCACAGCTGAGGTTTTGAATTCCGTTTAGGGTTAGGTCTCTTAGGGTTAGGGTTAGGGTTAGGGTTAGGGTTAAGGTTAGGGTTAGGGTTAGGGTTAGGGTTAGTGTTAGGGTTAGGTATATGCCATGCACAACTGAGGTTTAGAGTTCCGTTTAGGGTTAGGTCTCTTAGGGTTAGGGTTAGGGTTAGGGTTAGGGTTAGGTACATGCCATGCACAGCTGAGGTTTTGAGTTCCGTTTAGGGTTAGCTCTCTTAGGGTCAGTTTTAGGGTTAGAGTTAGGGTTAGGGTTAGGGTTGGGGTTAGGGTTAGGGTTAGGTTTAGGGTTAGGGTTAGGGTTAGGGTTAGGGTTATGTACATGCCATGCACAGCTGAGGTTTAGAGTTCCGTCTCGGGTTAGGCCTCTTAGGGTCAGAATTAGGGTTAGGTTTAGGATTAGGGTTAGGGTTAGGGTTAGGGTTAGGGTTAGGTACATGCCATGCACAGCTGAGGTTTAGAGTTCCGTTTAGGGTTAGGTCTTTTAGGGTTAGGGTTAGGGTTAGGGTTAGGGTTAGGTACATGCCATGCACAGCTGAGGTTTTGAATTCCGTTTAGGGTTAGGTCTCTTAGGGTTAGGGTTAGGGTTAGGGTTAGGGTTAGGGTTAGGGTTAGGGTTAGGGTTAGGGTTAGGGTTAGGTACATGCCATGCACAGCTGAGGTTTAGAGTTCCGTTTAGGGTTAGGTCTTTTAGGGTTAGGGTTAGGGTTAGGGTTAGGTACATGCCATGCACAGCTGAGGTTTTGAATTCCGTTTAGGGTTAGGTCTCTTAGGGTTAGGGTTAGGGTTAGGGTTAGGGTTAGGGTTAGGGTTAGGGTTAGGGTTAGGGTTAGGGTTAGGGTTAGGGTTAGGGTTAGGGTTAGGGTTAGGGTTAGGTACATGCCATGCACAGCTGAGGTTTTGAGTTCCGTTTAGGGTTAGCTCTCTTAGGGTCAGTTTTAGGGTTAGAGTTAGGGTTAGGGTTAGGGTTGGGGTTAGGGTTAGGGTTAGGGTTATGTACATGCCATGCACAGCTGAGGTTTAGAGTTCCGTCTCGGGTTAGGCCTCTTAGGGTCAGAATTAGGGTTAGGTTTAGGATTAGGGTTAGGGTTAGGGTTAGGGTTAGGGTTAGGGTTAGGTACATGCCATGCACAGCTGAGGTTTAGAGTTCCGTTTAGGGTTAGGTCTTTTAGGGTTAGGGTTAGGGTTAGGGTTAGGGTTAGGGATAGGTACATGCCATGCACAGCTGAGGTTTTGAATTCCGTTTAGGGTTAGGTCTCTTAGGGTTAGGGTTAGGGTTAGGGTTAGGGTTAGGGTTAGGGTTAGGGTTAGGGTTAGGGTTAGGTACATGCCATGCACAGCTGAGGTTTAGAGTTCCGTTTAGGGTTAGGTCTTTTAGGGTTAGGGTTAGGGTTAGGGTTAGGTACATGCCATGCACAGCTGAGGTTTTGAATTCCGTTTAGGGTTAGGTCTCTTAGGGTTAGGGTTAGGGTTAGGGTTAGGGTTAAGGTTAGGGTTAGGGTTAGGGTTAGGGTTAGTGTTAGGGTTAGGTATATGCCATGCACAACTGAGGTTTAGAGTTCTGTTTAGGGTTAGGTCTCTTAGGGTTAGGGTTAGGGTTAGGGTTAGGGTTAGGTACATGCCATGCACAGCTGAGGTTTTGAGTT
>NW_026599594.1:2850000-2852500 GCF_023634155.1 Falco peregrinus | reverse complement strand
GGTTTATAGTTCCGTTTAGGGTTAGGTCTATTACGGTTAGGGTTAGGGTTAGGGTTAGGGTTAGGGTTAGGGTTAGGGTTACGGTTAGGGTTAGGGTTAGGGTTAGGTACATGCCAAGCACAGATGAGGTTTTGAGTTCCATTTAGGGTTAGGTCTCTTAGGGTTAGGGTTAGGGTTAGGGTTAGGGTTAGGGTTAGGGTTAGGGTTAGGGTTAGGGTTAGGGTTAGGGTTAGGGTTAGGGTTAGGGTTAGGTACATGCCATGCACAGCTGAGGTTTTGAGTTCCGTTTAGGGTTAGGTCTATTAGGGTTAGGGTTAGGGTTAGGGTTAGGGTTAGGGTTAGGTTTAGGGTTAGGGTTAGGGTTAGGGTTAGGGTTAGGGTTAGGGTTAGGGTTAGGGTTAGGGTTAGGGTTAGGGTTAGAGTTAGTGTTAGGGTTAGGTATATGCCATGCACAACTGAGGTTTAGAGTTCCGTTTAGGGTTAGGTCTCTTAGGGTTAGGGTTAGGGTTAGGGTTAGGGTTAGGTACATGCCATGCACAGCTGAGGTTTTGAGTTCCGTTTAGGGTTAGCTCTCTTAGGGTCAGTTTTAGGGTTAGAGTTAGGGTTAGGGTTAGTGTTGGGGTTAGGGTTAGGGTTAGGTTTAGGGTTAGGGTTAGGGTTAGGGTTAGGGTTAAGTACATGCCAAGCACAGCTGAGGTTTAGAGTTCCGTTTAGGGTTAGGTCTCTTACGGTTAGGTATAGGTTAGGGTTAGGGTTAGGGTTAGGGTTAGGTACATGCCATGCACAGCTGAGGTTTAGAGTTCCGTTTAGGGTTAGGTCTTTTAGGGTTAGGGTTAGGGTTAGGGTTAGGGTTAGGGTTAGGGTTAGGGTTAGGGTTAGGGTTAGGGTTAGGGTTAGGGTTAGGTTCATGCCATGCACAGCTGAGGTTTTGAGTTCCGTTTAGGGTTAGGTCTATTAGGGTTAGGGTTAGGGTTAGGATTAGGTTTAGGGTTAGGGTTAGGGTTAGGGTTAGGGTTAGGGTTAGGGTTAGGGTTAGGGTTAGGGTTAGGGTTAGGGTTAGGGTTAGGGTTAGAGTTAGTGTTAGGTATATGCCATGCACAACTGAGGTTTAGAGTTCCGTTTAGGGTTAGGTCTCTTAGGGTTAGGGTTAGGGTTAGGGTTAGGTACATGCCATGCACAGCTGAGGTTTTGAGTTCCGTTTAGGGTTAGCTCTCTTAGGGTCAGTTTTAGGGTTAGAGTTAGGGTTAGGGTTAGGGTTGGGGTTAGGGTTAGGGTTAGGTTTAGGGTTAGGGTTAGGGTTAGGGTTAGGGTTATGTACATGCCATGCACAGCTGAGGTTTAGAGTTCCGTCTCGGGTTAGGCCTCTTAGGGTTAGAATTAGGGTTAGGTTTAGGATTAGGGTTAGGGTTAGGGTTAGGGTTAGGGTTAGGGTTAGGGTTAGGTACATGCCATGCACAGCTGAGGTTTAGAGTTCCGTTTAGGGTTAGGTCTTTTAGGGTTAGGGTTAGGGTTAGGGTTAGGGTTAGGGTTAGGTACATGCCATGCACAGCTGAGGTTTTGAATTCCGTTTAGGGTTAGGTCTCTTAGGGTTAGGGTTAGGGTTAGGGTTAGGGTTAGGGTTAGGGTTAGGGTTAGGGTTAGGGTTAGGGTTAGGGTTAGGTACATGCCATGCACAGCTGAGGTTTAGAGTTCCGTTTAGGGTTAGGTCTTTTAGGGTTAGGGTTAGGGTTAGGGTTAGGTACATGCCATGCACAGCTGAGGTTTTGAGTTCCGTTTAGGGTTAGGTCTCTTAGGGTTAGGGTTAGGGTTAGGGTTAGGGTTAGGGTTAGGGTTAAGGTTAGGGTTAGGGTTAGGGTTAGGGTTAGGGTTAGGGTTAGGTACATGCCATGCACAGCTGTAGGTTTAGAGTTCCGTTTAGGGTTAGGTCTTTTAGGATTAGGGTTAGGGTTAGGGTTAGGGTTAGGGTTAGGGTTAGGGTTAACGTTAGG
Organism: Falco peregrinus; assembly: GCF_023634155.1. Taxonomy (NCBI): domain Eukaryota; kingdom Metazoa; phylum Chordata; class Aves; order Falconiformes; family Falconidae; genus Falco; species Falco peregrinus. The sequence goes on along the minus strand of NW_026599594.1, from coordinate 2,850,512 downwards.
GTTAGGGTTAGGGTTAGGGTTAGGTACATGCCATGCACAGCTGAGGTTTTGAGTTCCGTTTAGGGTTAGGTCTCTTAGGGTTAGGGTTAGGGTTAGGGTGTGGGTTAGGGTGAGGGTTAGGGTTAGGGTTAGGGTTAGGGTTAGGGTTAGGGTTAGGGTTAGAGTTAGTGTTAGGGTTAGGTACATGCCATGCACAGCTGAGGTTTAGAGTTCCGTTTAGGGTTAGGTCACTTAGGGTTAGGGTTAGGGTTAGGCTTAGGCTTAGGGTTAGGGTTATGTACATGCCATGCACAGTTGAGGTTTAGAGTTCCGTCTAGGGTTAGGCCTCTTAGGGTCAGGATTAGGGTTAGGATTAGGATTAGGGTTAGGGTTAGGGTTAGGGTTAGGGTTAGGGTTAGGGTTCGGGTTAGGTACATGCCATGCACAGCTGAGGTTTTGAGTTCCGTTTAGGGTTAGGTCTATTAGGGTTAGGGTTAGGGTTAGGGTTAGGGTTAGGGTTAGGGTTAGGGTTA
>NW_026599594.1:2840000-2842500 GCF_023634155.1 Falco peregrinus | reverse complement strand
AGAGTTCCGTTTAGGGTTAGGTCTCTTAGGGTTAGGGTTAGGGTTAGGGTTAGGGTTAGGGTTAGTGTTAGGGTTAGGGTTAGGGTAAGGTACATGCCAAGCACAGATGAGGTTTTGAGTTCCATTTAGGGTTAGGTCTCTTAGGGTTAGGGTTAGGGTTAGGGTTAGGTACATGCCATGCACAGCTGAGGTTTTGACTTCCGTTTAGGGTTAGGTCTCTTACGGTTAGGGTTAGGGTTAGGGTTAGGGTTAGGGTTAGGGTTAGGGTTAGGGTTAGGGTTAGGTACATGCCATGCACAGCTGAGGTTTTGAATTCCGTTTAGGGTTAGGTCTTTTAGGGTTAGGGTTAGGGTTAGGGTTAGGGTTAGGGTTAGGGTTAGGGTTAGGGTTAGGGTTAGGGTTAGGGTTAGGGTTAGGTACATGCCATGCACAGCTGAGGTTTTGAGTTCCGTTTAGGGTTAGGTCTCTTAGGGTTAGTGTTAGGGTTAGGGTTAGGGTTAGGTACATGCCACGCACAGCTGAGGTTTAGAGTTCCGTTTAGGGTTAGGTCTTTTAGGGTTAGGGTTAGGGTTAGGGTTAGGGTTAGGGTTAGGGTTAGGGTTCGGGTTAGGGTTAGGGTTAGGGTTAGGGTTAGGTACATGCCATGCACAGCTGAGGTTTAGAGTTCCGTTTAGGGTTAGGTCTCTTAGGCATAGGGTTAAGGTTAGGGTTAGGGTTAGGGTTAGGGTTAGGGTTAGGTACATGCCATGCACAGCTGTAGGTTTAGAGTTCCGTTTAGGGTTAGGTCTTTTAGGGTTAGGGTTAGGGTTAGGGTTAGGGTTAGGGTTAGGGTTAGGGTTAGGGTTAGGGTTAGGGTTAGGGTTAGGGTTAGGGTTAGGGTTAGGTACATGCCGTGCACAGCTGAGGTTTAGAGATCCGTTCAGGGTTAGGTCTCTTAGGGTTAGGGTTAGGGTTAGGGTTAGGTACATGCCAAGCACAGCTTAGGTTTTGAGTTCCGTTTAGGGTTAGGTCTCTTAGGGTTAGGGTTAGGGTTAGGGTTAGGGTTAGGGTTACGGTTAGGGTTAGGGTTAGGGTTAGGGTTAGGGTTAGGTACATGCCATGCACAGCTGTAGGTTTAGAGTTCCGTTTAGGGTTAGGTCTTTTAGGCTTAGGGTTAGGGTTAGGGTTAGGGTTAGGGTTAGGGTTAGGGTTAGGGTTAGGTACATGCCATGCACAGCTGAGGTTTAGAGTTCCGTTTAGGGTTAGGTCTCTTAGGCATAGGGTTAAGGTTAGGGTTAGGGTTAGGGTTAGGGTTAGGGTTAGGTACATGCCATGCACAGCTGTAGGTTTAGAGTTCCGTTTAGGGTTAGGTCTTTTAGGGTTAGGGTTAGGGTTAGGGTTAGGGTTAGGGTTAGGGTTAGGGTTAGGGTTAGGGTTAGGGTTAGGGTTAGGGTTAGGGTTAGGGTTAGGGTTAGGGTTAGGTACATGCCGTGCACAGCTGAGGTTTAGAGATCCGTTCAGGGTTAGGTCTCTTAGGGTTAGGGTTAGGGTTAGGGTTAGGTACATGCCAAGCACAGCTTAGGTTTTGAGTTCCGTTTAGGGTTAGGTCTCTTAGGGTTAGGGTTAGGGTTAGGGTTAGGGTTAGGGTTACGGTTAGGGTTAGGGTTAGGGTTAGGGTTAGGGTTAGGTACATGCCATGCACAGCTGTAGGTTTAGAGTTCCGTTTAGGGTTAGGTCTTTTAGGGTTAGGGTTTGGGTTAGGGTTAGGGTTAGGGTTAGGGTTAGGGTTAGGGTTAGGGTTAGGGTTAGGGTTAGGTACATGCCATGCACAGCTGAGGTTTAGAGTTCCGTTTAGGGTTAGGTCTCTTAGGAATAGGGTTAGGGTTAGGGTTAGGGTTAGGGTTAGGGTTAGGGTTAGGGTTAGGGTTAGGGTTACGGTTAGGGTTAGGGTTAGGGTTAGTACATGCCAAGCACAGATGAGGTTTTGAGTTCCATTTAGGGTTAGGTCTCTTAGGGTTAGGGTTAGGGTTAGGGTTAGGGTTAGGGTTAGGGTTAGGGTTAGGGTTAGGGTTAGAGTTAGTGTTAGGGTTAGGTATATGCCATGGACAACTGAGGTTTAGAGTTCCGTTTAGGGTTAGGTCTCTTAGGGTTAGGGTTAGGGTTAGGGTTAGGGTTAGGGTTAGGTACATGCCATGCACAGCTGAGGTTTTGAGTTCCGTTTAGGGTTAGCTCTCTTAGGGTCAGTTTTAAGGTTAGAGTTAGGGTTAGGGTTAGGGTTGGGGTTAGGGTTAGGGTTAGGTTTAGGGTTAGGGTTAGGGTTAGGGTTAGGGTTATGTACATGCCATGCACAGCTGAGGTTTAGAGTTCCGTCTCGGGTTAGGCCTCTTAGGGTCAGGATTAGGGTTAGGTTTAGGATTAGGGTTAGGGTTAGGGTTAGGGTTAAGTACATGCCAAGCACAGCTGAGGTTTAGAGTTCCGTTTAGGGTTAGGTCTCTTACGGTTAGGGTTAGGGTTAGGGTTA
>NW_026599594.1:2802500-2805000 GCF_023634155.1 Falco peregrinus | reverse complement strand
TAGGGTTAGGGTTAGTGTTAGGGTTAGGGTTAGGGTAAGGTACATGCCAAGCACAGATGAGGTTTTGAGTTCCATTTAGGGTTAGGTCTCTTAGGGTTAGGGTTAGGGTTAGGGTTAGGGTTAGGGTTAGGGTTAGGGTTAGGGTTAGGGTTAGGGTTAGGGTTAGGTACATGCCATGCACAGCTGAGGTTTAGAGTTCCGTTTAGGGTTAGGTCTTTTAGGGTTAGGGTTAGGGTTAGGGTTAGGGTTAGGGTTAGGGTTAGGTACATGCCATGCACAGCTGTAGGTTTAGAGTTCCGTTTAGGGTTAGGTCTTTTAGGGTTAGGGTTAGGGTTAGGGTTAGGGTTAGGGTTAGGGTTAGGGTTAGGGTTAGGGTTAGGGTTAGGTACATGCCATGCATAGCTGAGGTTTAGAGTTCCGTTTAGGGTTAGGTCTCTTAGGGTTAGGGTTAGGGTTAGGGTTAGGGTTAGTGTTAGGGTTAGGGTTAGGGTAAGGTACATGCCAAGCACAGATGAGGTTTTGAGTTCCATTTAGGGTTAGGTCTCTTAGGGTTAGGGTTAGGGTTAGGGTTAGGTACATGCCATGCACAGCTGAGGTTTAGAGTTCCGTTTAGGGTTAGGTCTTTTAGGGTTAGGGTTAGGGTTAGGGTTAGGGTTAGGGTTAGGTACATGCCATGCACAGCTGAGGTTTTGAGTTCCGTTTAGGGTTAGGTCTCTTAGGGTTAGGGTTAGGGTTAGGGTTAGGGTTAGGGTTAGGGTTAGGGTTAGGGTTAGGGTTAGGGTTAGGGTTAGGGTTAGGGTTAGGGTTAAGGTTAGGTACATGCCATGCACAGCTGAGGTTTAGAGTTCCGTTTAGGGTTAGGTCTTTTAGGGTTAGGGTTAGGGTTAGGGTTAGGGTTAGGGTTAGGGTTAGGGTTAGGGTTAGGTACATGCCATGCACAGCTGAGGTTTTGAATTCCGTTTAGGGATAGGTCTCTTAGGGTTAGGGTTAGGGTTAGAGTTAGGGTTAGGGTTAGGGTTAGGGTTAGGGTTAGGTACATGCCATGCACAGCTGAGGTGTTGAGTTCAGTTTAGGGTTAGGTCTCTTAGGGTTAGGGTTAGGGTTAGGGTTAGGGTTAGGGTTAGGTGCATGCCACGCACAGCTGAGGTTTAGAGTTCCGTTTAGGGTTAGGTCTTTTAGGGTTAGGGTTAGGGTTAGGGTTAGGGTTAGGGTTAGGGTTAGGGTTAGGGTTAGGGTTAGGGTTAGGGTTAGGGTTAGGGTTAGGTACATGCCATGCACAGCTGAGGTTTAGAGTTCCGTTTAGGGTTAGGTCTCTTAGGCTTAGGGTTAAGGTTAGGGTTAGGGTTAGGGTTAGGGTTAGGGTTAGGTACATGCCATGCACAGCTGTAGGTTTAGAGTTCCGTTTAGGGTTAGGTCTTTTAGGGTTAGGGTTAGGGTTAGGGTTAGGGTTAGGGTTAGGGTTAGGGTTAGTGTTAGGGTTAGGGTTAGGGTTAGGGTTAGGGTTAGGGTTAGGTACATGCCGTGCACAGCTGAGGTTTAGAGATCCGTTCAGGGTTAGGTCTCTTAGGGTTAGGGTTAGGGTTAGGGTTAGGGTTAGGTACATGCCAAGCACAGCTTAGGTTTTGAGTTCCGTTTAGGGTTAGGTCTCTTAGGGTTAGGGTTAGGGTTAGGGTTACGGTTAGGGTTAGGGTTAGGGTTAGGGTTAGGTACATGCCACGCACAGCTGTAGGTTTAGAGTTCCGTTTAGGGTTAGGTCTTTTAGGGTTAGGGTTAGGGTTAGGGTTATGGTTAGGGTTAGGTTTAGGGTTAGGGTTAGGGTTAGGGTTAGGTACATGCCATGCACAGCTGAGGTTTAGAGTCCCGTTTAGGCTTAGGTCTATTAGGGTTAGGGTTAGGGTTAGGGTTAGGGTTAGGGTTAGGGTTAGGGTTAGGATTAGGATTAGGGTTAGGGTTAGGGTTAGGGTTAGGGTTAGGGTTAGGTACATGCCATGCATAGCTGAGGTTTAGAGTTCCGTTCAGGGTTAGGTCTCTTACGGTTAGGGTTAGGGTTAGGGTTAGGTACATGCCAAGCACAGCTGAGGTTTTGAGTTCCGTTTAGGGTTAGCTCTCTTAGGGTCAGTTTTATGGTTAGAGTTAGGGTTAGGGTTAGGGTTAGGGTTAGGGTTAGGGTTAGGGTTAGGGTTAGGGTTAGGGTTAGGGTTAGGGTTAGGGTTAGGGTTAGGGTTATGTACATGCCATGCACAGCTGAGGTTTAGAGTTCCGTCTCGGGTTAGGCCTCTTAGGGTGAGGATTAGGGTTAGGGTTAGGGTTAGGGTTAGGGTTAGGGTTAGGGTTAGGGTTAGGAACATGCCATGCACAGCTGAGGTTTAGAGTTCCGTTTAGGGTTAGGTCTCTTAGGGTTAGGGTTAAGGTTAGGGTTACGGTTAGGGTTAGGGTTAGGGTTAGGGTTAGGGTTAGGTACATGCCATGCACAGCTGTAGGTTTAGAGTTCCGTTTAGGG
>NW_026599594.1:2795000-2797500 GCF_023634155.1 Falco peregrinus | reverse complement strand
TTAGGGTTAGGGTTAGGGTTAGGGTTAGGGTTAGGGTTAGGGTTAGGGTTAGGGTTAGGGTTAGGGTTAGTGTTAGGGTTAGGGTTAGGTACATGCCATGCATAGCTGAGGTTTAGAGTTCCGTTTAGGGTTAGGTCTCTTAGGGTTAGGGTTAGGGTTAGGGTTAGGGTTAGTGTTAGGGTTAGGGTTAGGGTAAGGTACATGCCAAGCACAGATGAGGTTTTGAGTTCCATTTAGGGTTAGGTCTCTTAGGGTTAGGGTTAGGGTTAGGGTTAGGTACATGCCATGCACAGCTGAGGTTTAGAGTTCCGTTTAGGGTTAGGTCTTTTAGGGTTAGGGTTAGGGTTAGGGTTAGGGTTAGGGTTAGGGTTAGGTACATGCCATGCACAGCTGAGGTTTTGAGTTCCGTTTAGGGTTAGGTCTCTTAGGGTTAGGGTTAGGGTTAGGGTTAGTGTTAGGGTTAGGGTTAGGGTAAGGTACATGCCAAGCACAGATGAGGTTTTGAGTTCCATTTAGGGTTAGGTCTCTTAGGGTTAGGGTTAGGGTTAGGGTTAGGGTTAGGGTTAGGGTTAGGGTTAGGGTTAGGGTTAGGGTTAGGTACATGCCATGCATACCTGAGGTTTAGAGTTCCGTTTAGGGTTAGGTCTCTTAGGGTTAGGGTTAGGGTTAGGGTTAGTGTTAGGGTTAGGGTTAGGGTAAGGTACATGCCAAGCACAGATGAGGTTTTGAGTTCCATTTAGGGTTAGGTCTCTTAGGGTTAGGGTTAGGGTTAGGGTTAGGGTTAGGGTTAGGGTTAGGGTTAGGGTTAGGGTTAGGGTTAGGTACATGCCATGCACAGCTGAGGTTTAGAGTTCCGTTTAGGGTTAGGTCTTTTAGGGTTAGGGTTAGGGTTAGGGTTAGGGTTAGGGTTAGGGTTAGGTACATGCCATGCACAGCTGTAGGTTTAGAGTTCCGTTTAGGGTTAGGTCTTTTAGGGTTAGGGTTAGGGTTAGGGTTAGGGTTAGGGTTAGGGTTAGGGTTAGGGTTAGGTACATGCCATGCATAGCTGAGGTTTAGAGTTCCGTTTAGGGTTAGGTCTCTTAGGGTTAGGGTTAGGGTTAGGGTTAGGGTTAGTGTTAGGGTTAGGGTTAGGGTAAGGTACATGCCAAGCACAGATGAGGTTTTGAGTTCCATTTAGGGTTAGGTCTCTTAGGGTTAGGGTTAGGGTTAGGGTTAGGTACATGCCATGCACAGCTGAGGTTTAGAGTTCCGTTTAGGGTTAGGTCTTTTAGGGTTAGGGTTAGGGTTAGGGTTAGGGTTAGGGTTAGGTACATGCCATGCACAGCTGAGGTTTTGAGTTCCGTTTAGGGTTAGGTCTCTTAGGGTTAGGGTTAGGGTTAGGGTTAGGGTTAGGGTTAGGGTTAGGGTTAGGGTTAGGGTTAGGGTTAGGGTTAGGGTTAGGGTTAGGGTTAAGGTTAGGTACATGCCATGCACAGCTGAGGTTTAGAGTTCCGTTTAGGGTTAGGTCTTTTAGGGTTAGGGTTAGGGTTAGGGTTAGGGTTAGGGTTAGGGTTAGGGTTAGGGTTAGGTACATGCCATGCACAGCTGAGGTTTTGAATTCCGTTTAGGGATAGGTCTCTTAGGGTTAGGGTTAGGGTTAGAGTTAGGGTTAGGGTTAGGGTTAGGGTTAGGGTTAGGTACATGCCATGCACAGCTGAGGTGTTGAGTTCAGTTTAGGGTTAGGTCTCTTAGGGTTAGGGTTAGGGTTAGGGTTAGGGTTAGGGTTAGGTGCATGCCACGCACAGCTGAGGTTTAGAGTTCCGTTTAGGGTTAGGTCTTTTAGGGTTAGGGTTAGGGTTAGGGTTAGGGTTAGGGTTAGGGTTAGGGTTAGGGTTAGGGTTAGGGTTAGGGTTAGGGTTAGGGTTAGGTACATGCCATGCACAGCTGAGGTTTAGAGTTCCGTTTAGGGTTAGGTCTCTTAGGCTTAGGGTTAAGGTTAGGGTTAGGGTTAGGGTTAGGGTTAGGGTTAGGTACATGCCATGCACAGCTGTAGGTTTAGAGTTCCGTTTAGGGTTAGGTCTTTTAGGGTTAGGGTTAGGGTTAGGGTTAGGGTTAGGGTTAGGGTTAGGGTTAGTGTTAGGGTTAGGGTTAGGGTTAGGGTTAGGGTTAGGGTTAGGTACATGCCGTGCACAGCTGAGGTTTAGAGATCCGTTCAGGGTTAGGTCTCTTAGGGTTAGGGTTAGGGTTAGGGTTAGGGTTAGGTACATGCCAAGCACAGCTTAGGTTTTGAGTTCCGTTTAGGGTTAGGTCTCTTAGGGTTAGGGTTAGGGTTAGGGTTACGGTTAGGGTTAGGGTTAGGGTTAGGGTTAGGGTTAGGTACATGCCACGCACAGCTGTAGGTTTAGAGTTCCGTTTAGGGTTAGGTCTTTTAGGGTTAGGGTTAGGGTTAGGGTTATGGTTAGGGTTAGGTTTAGGGTTAGGGTTAGGGTTAGGGTTAGGTACATGCCATGCACAGCTGAGG
>NW_026599594.1:2767500-2770000 GCF_023634155.1 Falco peregrinus | reverse complement strand
GTTAGGGTAAGGTACATGCCAAGCACAGATGAGGTTTTGAGTTCCATTTAGGGTTAGGTCTCTTAGGGTTAGGGTTAGGGTTAGGGTTAGGGTTAGGGTTAGGGTTAGGGTTAGGGTTAGGGTTAGGGTTAGGGTTAGGGTTAGGGTTAGGGTTAGGGTTAGGGTTAGGTACATGCCATGCATAGCTGAGGTTTAGAGTTCCGTTTAGGGTTAGGTCTCTTAGGGTTAGGGTTAGGGTTAGGGTTAGTGTTAGGGTTAGGGTTAGGGTAAGGTACATGCCAAGCACAGATGAGGTTTTGAGTTCCATTTAGGGTTAGGTCTCTTAGGGTTAGGGTTAGGGTTAGGGTTAGGGTTAGGGTTAGGGTTAGGGTTAGGGTTAGGGTTAGGGTTAGGGTTAGGTACATGCCATGCACAGCTGAGGTTTAGAGTTCCGTTTAGGGTTAGGTCTTTTAGGGTTAGGGTTAGGGTTAGGGTTAGGGTTAGGGTTAGGGTTAGGTACATGCCATGCACAGCTGTAGGTTTAGAGTTCCGTTTAGGGTTAGGTCTTTTAGGGTTAGGGTTAGGGTTAGGGTTAGGGTTAGGGTTAGGGTTAGGGTTAGGGTTAGGGTTAGGGTTAGGTACATGCCATGCATAGCTGAGGTTTAGAGTTCCGTTTAGGGTTAGGTCTCTTAGGGTTAGGGTTAGGGTTAGGGTTAGGGTTAGTGTTAGGGTTAGGGTTAGGGTAAGGTACATGCCAAGCACAGATGAGGTTTTGAGTTCCATTTAGGGTTAGGTCTCTTAGGGTTAGGGTTAGGGTTAGGGTTAGGTACATGCCATGCACAGCTGAGGTTTTGAGTTCCGTTTAGGGTTAGGTCTCTTAGGGTTAGGGTTAGGGTTAGGGTTAGGGTTAGGGTTAGGGTTAGGGTTAGGGTTAGGGTTAGGGTTAGGGTTAGGGTTAGGGTTAAGGTTAGGTACATGCCATGCACAGCTGAGGTTTAGAGTTCCGTTTAGGGTTAGGTCTTTTAGGGTTAGGGTTAGGGTTAGGGTTAGGGTTAGGGTTAGGGTTAGGGTTAGGGTTAGGTACATGCCATGCACAGCTGAGGTTTTGAATTCCGTTTAGGGATAGGTCTCTTAGGGTTAGGGTTAGGGTTAGAGTTAGGGTTAGGGTTAGGGTTAGGGTTAGGGTTAGGTACATGCCATGCACAGCTGAGGTGTTGAGTACCGTTTAGGGTTAGGTCTCTTAGGGTTAGGGTTAGGGTTAGGGTTAGGGTTAGGGTTAGGTGCATGCCACGCACAGCTGAGGTTTAGAGTTCCGTTTAGGGTTAGGTCTTTTAGGGTTAGGGTTAGGGTTAGGGTTAGGGTTAGGGTTAGGGTTAGGGTTAGGGTTAGGGTTAGGGTTAGGGTTAGGGTTAGGTACATGCCATGCACAGCTGAGGTTTAGAGTTCCGTTTAGGGTTAGGTCTCTTAGGCTTAGGGTTAAGGTTAGGGTTAGGGTTAGGGTTAGGGTTAGGGTTAGGTACATGCCATGCACAGCTGTAGGTTTAGAGTTCCGTTTAGGGTTAGGTCTTTTAGGGTTAGGGTTAGGGTTAGGGTTAGGGTTAGGGTTAGGGTTAGGGTTAGGGTTAGGGTTAGGGTTAGGGTTAGGGTTAGGGTTAGGTACATGCCGTGCACAGCTGAGGTTTAGAGATCCGTTCAGGGTTAGGTCTCTTAGGGTTAGGGTTAGGGTTAGGGTTAGGGTTAGGTACATGCCAAGCACAGCTTAGGTTTTGAGTTCCGTTTAGGGTTAGGTCTCTTAGGGTTAGGGTTAGGGTTAGGGTTACGGTTAGGGTTAGGGTTAGGGTTAGGGTTAGGTACATGCCACGCACAGCTGTAGGTTTAGAGTTCCGTTTAGGGTTAGGTCTTTTAGGGTTAGGGTTAGGGTTAGGGTTATGGTTAGGGTTAGGTTTAGGGTTAGGGTTAGGGTTAGGGTTAGGTACATGCCATGCACAGCTGAGGTTTAGAGTCCGGTTTAGGCTTAGGTCTATTAGGGTTAGGGTTAGGGTTAGGGTTAGGGTTAGGGTTAGGGTTAGGGTTAGGATTAGGATTAGGGTTAGGGTTAGGGTTAGGGTTAGGGTTAGGGTTAGGTACATGCCATGCATAGCTGAGGTTTAGAGTTCCGTTCAGGGTTAGGTCTCTTACGGTTAGGGTTAGGGTTAGGGTTAGGTACATGCCAAGCACAGCTGAGGTTTTGAGTTCCGTTTAGTGTTAGCTCTCTTAGGGTCAGTTTTATGGTTAGAGTTAGGGTTAGGGTTAGGGTTAGGGTTAGGGTTAGGGTTAGGGTTAGGGTTAGGGTTAGGGTTAGGGTTAGGGTTAGGGTTATGTACATGCCATGCACAGCTGAGGTTTAGAGTTCCGTCTCGGGTTAGGCCTCTTAGGGTGAGGATTAGGGTTAGGGTTAGGGTTAGGGTTAGGGTTAGGGTTAGGGTTAGGGTTAGGGTTAGGTACATGCCATGCACAGCTGAGGTTTAGAGTTCCGTTTAGG
>NW_026599594.1:2760000-2765000 GCF_023634155.1 Falco peregrinus | reverse complement strand
CTTAGGGTGAGGATTAGGGTTAGGTTTAGGATTAGGGTTAGGGTTAGGGTTAGGGTTAGGGTTAGGTACATGCCATGCAAAGCTGAGGTTTAGAGTTCCGTTTAGGGTTAGGTCTCTTAGGGTTAGGGTTAAGGTTAGGGTTACCGTTAGGGTTAGGGTTAGGGTTAGGGTTAGGGTTAGGTACATGCCATGCACAGCTGTAGGTTTAGAGTTCCGTTTAGGGTTAGGTCTTTTAGGGTTAGGGTTAGGGTTAGGGTTAGGGTTAGGGTTAGGGTTAGGGTTAGGGTTAGGGTTAGGGTTAGGTACATGCCATGTACAGCTGAGGTTTAGAGTTCCGTTTAGGGTTAGGTCTCTTAGGGTTAGGGTTAGGGTTAGGGTTAGGGTTAGGGTTACGGTTAGGGTTACGGTTAGGGTTAGGGTTAGGGTTAGGGTTAGGTACATGCCAAGCACAGATGAGGTTTTGAGTTCCATTTAGGGTTAGGTCTCTTAGGGTTAGGGTTAGGGTTAGGGTTAGGGTTAGGGTTAGGTACATGCCATGCACAGCTGAGGTTTAGAGTTCCGTTTTGGGTTAGGTCTTTTAGGGTTAGGGTTAGGGTTAGGGTTAGGGTTAGGGTTAGGGTTAGGTACATGCCATGCACAGCTGTAGGTTTAGAGTTCCATTTAGGGTTAGGTCTTTTAGGGTTAGGGTTAGGGTTAGGGTTAGGGTTAGGGTTAGGTTTAGGTACATGCCATGCACAGCTGAGGTTTTGAATTCCGTTTAGGGTTAGGTCTCTTAGGGTTAGGGTTAGGGTTAGGGTTAGGGTTAGGGTTAGGGTTAGGGTTAGGGTTAGGGTTAGGTACATGCCATGCACAGCTGAGGTTTTGAGTTCCGTTTAGGGTTAGCTCTCTTAGGCTTAGGGTTAAGGTTAGAGTTAGGGTTAGGGTTAGGGTTAGGGTTAGGGTTAGGGTTAGGGTTAGGTACATGCCAAGCACAGATGAGGTTTTGAGTTCCATTTAGGGTTAGGTCTCTTAGGGTTAGGGTTAGGGTTAGGGTTAGGGTTAGGTACATGCCATGCACAGCTGAGGTTTAGAGTTCCGTTTAGGGTTAGGTCTCTTAGGGTTAGGGTTAAGGTTAGGGTTACGGTTAGGGTTAGGGTTAGGGTTAGGGTTAGGGTTAGGTACATGCCATGCACAGCTGTAGGTTTAGAGTTCCGTTTAGGGTTAGGTCTTTTAGGGTTAGGGTTAGGGTTAGGGTTAGGGTTAGGGTTAGGGTTAGGGTTAGGGTTAGGGTTAGGGTTAGGTACATGCCATGCACAGCTGAGGTTTAGAGTTCCGTTTAGGGTTAGGTCTCTTAGGGTTAGGGTTAGGGTTAGGGTTAGGGTTAGGGTTAGGGTTACGGTTAGGGTTAGGGTTAGGGTTAGGGTTAGGGTTAGGGTTAGGTACATGCCAAGCACAGATGAGGTTTTGAGTTCCATTTAGTGTTAGGTCTCTTAGGGTTAGGGTTAGGGTTAGGGTTAGGGTTAGGGTTAGGGTTAGGTACATGCCATGCACAGCTGAGGTTTAGAGTTCCGTTTAGGGTTAGGTCTTTTAGGGTTAGGGTTAGGGTTAGGGTTAGGGTTAGGGTTAGGGTTAGGTACATGCCATGCACAGCTGTAGGTTTAGAGTTCCGTTTAGGGTTAGGTCTTTTAGGGTTAGGGTTAGGGTTAGGGTTAGGGTTAGGGTTAGGGTTAGGGTTAGGGTTAGGGTTAGGGTTAGGGTTAGGGTTAGGTACATGCCATGCACAGCTGAGGTTTAGAGTTCCGTTTAGGGTTAGGTCTCTTAGGGTTAGGGTTAGGGTTAGTGTTAGGGTTAGGGTTAGGGTAAGGTACATGCCAAGCACAGATGAGGTTTTGAGTTCCATTTAGGGTTAGGTCTCTTAGGGTTAGGGTTAGGTTTAGGGTTAGGTACATGCCATGCACAGCTGAGGTTTAGAGTTCCGTTTAGGGTTAGGTCTTTTAGGGTTAGGGTTAGGGTTAGGGTTAGGGTTAGGGTTAGGGTTAGGTATATGCCATGCACAGCTGAGGTTTTGAGTTCCGTTTAGGGTTAGGTCTCTTAGGGTTAGGGTTAGGGTTAGGGTTAGGGTTAGGGTTAGGTACATGCCATGCACAGCTGAGGTTTTGAGTTCCGTTTAGGGTTAGGTCTCTTAGGGTTAGGGTTAGGGTTAGGGTTAGGGTTAGTGTTAGTGTTAGGGTTAGGGTTAGGGTTAGGGTTAAGGTTAGGTACATGCCATGCACAGCTGAGGTTTAGAGTTCCGTTTAGGGTTAGGTCTTTTAGGGTTAGGGTTAGGGTTAGGGTTAGGGTTAGGGTTAGGTACATGCCATGCACAGCTGAGGTTTTGAATTCCGTTTAGGGTTAGGTCTCTTAGGGTTAGGGTTAGGGTTAGGGTTAGGGTTAGGGTTAGGGTTAGGGTTAGGGTTAGGGTTAGGTACATGCCATGCACAGCTGAGGTTTAGAGTTCCGTTTAGGGTTAGGTCTCTTAGGCTTAGGGTTAAGGTTAGGGTTAGGGTTAGGGTTAGGGTTAGGGTTAGGTACATGCCATGCACAGCTGTAGGTTTAGAGTTCCGTTTAGGGTTAGGTCTTTTAGGGTTAGGGTTAGGGTTAGGGTTAGGGTTGGGGTTAGGGTTAGGGTTAGTGTTAGGGATAGGGTTAGGGTTAGGGTTAGGGTTAGGGTTAGGTACATGCCGTGCACAGCTGAGGTTTAGAGATCCGTTCAGGGTTAGGTCTCTTAGGGTTAGGGTTAGGGTTAGGGTTAGGGTTAGGTACATGCCAAGCACAGCTTAGGTTTTGAGTTCCGTTTAGGGTTAGGTCTCTTAGGGTTAGGGTTAGGGTTAGGGTTAGGTTTAGGATTAGGGTTAGGGTTAGGGTTAGGGTTAGGGTTAGGTACATGCCATGCAAAGCTGAGGTTTAGAGTTCCGTTTAGGGTTAGGTCTTTTAGGGTTAGGGTTAGGGTTAGGGTTAGGGTTAGGTACATGCCATGCACAGCTGAGGTTTTGAATTCCGTTTAGGGTTAGGTCTCTTAGGGTTAGGGTTAGGGTTAGGGTTAGGGTTAGGGTTAGGGTTAGGGTTAGGGTTAGGTACATGCCATGCACAGCTGAGGTTTAGAGTTCCGTTTAGGGTTAGGTCTCTTAGGGTTAGGGTTAGGGTTGGGGTTAGGGTTAGGGTTACGGTTAGGGTTAGGGTTAGGGTTAGGGTTAGGGTTAGGGTTAGGGTTAGGTACATGCCAAGCACAGATGAGGTTTTGAGTTCCATTTAGTGTTAGGTCTCTTAGGGTTAGGGTTAGGGTTAGGGTTAGGGTTAGGGTTAGGTACATGCCATGCACAGCTGAGGTTTAGAGTTCCGTTTAGGGTTAGGTCTTTTAGGGTTAGGGTTAGGGTTAGGGTTAGGGTTAGGGTTAGGGTTAGGTACATGCCATGCACAGCTGTAGGTTTAGAGTTCCGTTTAGGGTTAGGTCTTTTAGGGTTAGGGTTAGGGTTAGGGTTAGGGTTAGGGTTAGGGTTAGGGTTAGGGTTAGGGTTAGGGTTAGGGTTAGGGTTAGGGTTAGGGTTAGGTACATGCCATGCACAGCTGAGGTTTAGAGTTCCGTTTAGGGTTAGGTCTCTTAGGGTTAGGGTTAGGGTTAGTGTTAGGGTTAGGGTTAGGGTAAGGTACATGCCAAGCACAGATGAGGTTTTGAGTTCCATTTAGGGTTAGGTCTCTTAGGGTTAGGGTTAGGTTTAGGGTTAGGTACATGCCATGCACAGCTGAGGTTTAGAGTTCCGTTTAGGGTTAGGTCTTTTAGGGTTAGGGTTAGGGTTAGGGTTAGGGTTAGGGTTAGGGTTAGGGTTAGGTACATGCCATGCACAGCTGAGGTTTTGAGTTCCGTTTAGTGTTAGGTCTCTTAGGGTTAGGGTTAGGGTTAGGGTTAGGGTTAGGGTTAGGTACATGCCATGCACAGCTGAGGTTTTGAGTTCCGTTTAGGGTTAGGTCTCTTAGGGTTAGGGTTAGGGTTAGGGTTAGGGTTAGTGTTAGTGTTAGGGTTAGGGTTAGGGTTAGGGTTAGGGTTAGGGTTAGGGTTAAGGTTAGGTACATGCCATGCACAGCTGAGGTTTAGAGTTCCGTTTAGGGTTAGGTCTTTTAGGGTTAGGGTTAGGGTTAGGGTTAGGGTTAGGTTTAGGTACATGCCATGCACAGCTGAGGTTTTGAATTCCGTTTAGGGTTAGGTCTCTTAGGGTTAGGGTTAGGGTTAGGGTTAGGGTTAGGGTTAGGGTTAGGGTTAGGGTTAGGGTTAGGTACATGCCATGCACAGCTGAGGTGTTGAGTTCCGTTTAGGGTTAGGTCTCTTAGGGTTAGGGTTAGGGTTAGGGTTAGGGTTAGGGTTAGGGTTAGGTAAATGCCACGCACAGCTGAGGTTTAGAGTTCCGTTTAGGGTTAGGTCTTTTAGGGTTAGGGTTAGGGTTAGGGTTAGGGTTAGGGTTAGGGTTAGGGTTAGGGTTAGGGTTAGGGTTAGGGTTAGGTACATGCCATGCACAGCTGAGGTTTAGAGTTCCGTTTAGGGTTAGGTCTCTTAGGCTTAGGGTTAAGGTTAGGGTTAGGGTTAGGGTTAGGGTTAGGGTTAGGTACATGCCATGCACAGCTGTAGGTTTAGAGTTCCGTTTAGGGTTAGGTCTTTTAGGGTTAGGGTTAGGGTTAGGGTTAGGGTTGGGGTTAGGGTTAGGGTTAGTGTTAGGGATAGGGTTAGGGTTAGGGTTAGGGTTAGGGTTAGGTACATGCCGTGCACAGCTGAGGTTTAGAGATCCGTTCAGGGTTAGGTCTCTTAGGGTTAGGGTTAGGGTTAGGGTTAGGGTTAGGTACATGCCAAGCACAGCTTAGGTTTTGAGTTCCGTTTAGGGTTAGGTCTCTTAGGGTTAGGGTTAGGGTTAGGGTTAGGTTTAGGATTAGGGTTAGGGTTAGGGTTAGGGTTAGGGTTAGGTACATGCCATGCAAAGCTGAGGTTTAGAGTTCCG
>NW_026599594.1:2747500-2752500 GCF_023634155.1 Falco peregrinus | reverse complement strand
GTTAGGGTTAGGTACATGCGATGCATAGCTGAGGTTTAGAGTTCCGTTCAGGGTTAGGTCTCTTACGGTTAGGGTTAGGGTTAGGGTTAGGTACATGCCAAGCACAGCTTAGGATTTGAGTTCTGTTTAGGGTTAGGTCTCTTAGGGTTAGGGTTAGGGTTAAGGTTAGGGTTAGGGTTAGGGTTAGGGTTAGGGTTAGGGTTAGGTACATGCCATGCACAGCTGAGGTTTTGAGTTCCGTTTAGGGTTAGCTCTCTTAGGGTCAGTTTTATGGTTAGAGTTAGGGTTAGGGTTAGGGTTAGGGTTAGGGTTAGGGTTAGGTTTAGGGTTAGGGTTAGGGTTAGGGTTAGGGTTAGGGTTATGTACATGCCATGCACAGCTGAGGTTTAGAGTTCCGTCTCGGGTTAGGCCTCTTAGGGTGAGGATTAGGGTTAGGTTTAGGATTAGGGTTAGGGTTAGGGTTAGGGTTAGGGTTAGGTACATGCCATGCAAAGCTGAGGTTTAGAGTTCCGTTTAGGGTTAGGTCTCTTAGGGTTAGGGTTAAGGTTAGGGTTACCGTTAGGGTTAGGGTTAGGGTTAGGGTTAGGGTTAGGTACATGCCATGCACAGCTGTAGGTTTAGAGTTCCGTTTAGGGTTAGGTCTTTTAGGGTTAGGGTTAGGGTTAGGGTTAGGGTTAGGGTTAGGGTTAGGGTTAGGGTTAGGGTTAGGGTTAGGTACATGCCATGTACAGCTGAGGTTTAGAGTTCCGTTTAGGGTTAGGTCTCTTAGGGTTAGGGTTAGGGTTAGGGTTAGGGTTAGGGTTACGGTTAGGGTTACGGTTAGGGTTAGGGTTAGGGTTAGGGTTAGGTACATGCCAAGCACAGATGAGGTTTTGAGTTCCATTTAGGGTTAGGTCTCTTAGGGTTAGGGTTAGGGTTAGGGTTAGGGTTAGGGTTAGGTACATGCCATGCACAGCTGAGGTTTAGAGTTCCGTTTTGGGTTAGGTCTTTTAGGGTTAGGGTTAGGGTTAGGGTTAGGGTTAGGGTTAGGGTTAGGTACATGCCATGCACAGCTGTAGGTTTAGAGTTCCATTTAGGGTTAGGTCTTTTAGGGTTAGGGTTAGGGTTAGGGTTAGGGTTAGGGTTAGGTTTAGGTACATGCCATGCACAGCTGAGGTTTTGAATTCCGTTTAGGGTTAGGTCTCTTAGGGTTAGGGTTAGGGTTAGGGTTAGGGTTAGGGTTAGGGTTAGGGTTAGGGTTAGGGTTAGGGTTAGGTACATGCCATGCACAGCTGAGGTTTTGAGTTCCGTTTAGGGTTAGCTCTCTTAGGCTTAGGGTTAAGGTTAGAGTTAGGGTTAGGGTTAGGGTTAGGGTTAGGGTTAGGGTTAGGGTTAGGTACATGCCAAGCACAGATGAGGTTTTGAGTTCCATTTAGGGTTAGGTCTCTTAGGGTTAGGGTTAGGGTTAGGGTTAGGGTTAGGTACATGCCATGCACAGCTGAGGTTTAGAGTTCCGTTTAGGGTTAGGTCTCTTAGGGTTAGGGTTAAGGTTAGGGTTACGGTTAGGGTTAGGGTTAGGGTTAGGGTTAGGGTTAGGTACATGCCATGCACAGCTGTAGGTTTAGAGTTCCGTTTAGGGTTAGGTCTTTTAGGGTTAGGGTTAGGGTTAGGGTTAGGGTTAGGGTTAGGGTTAGGGTTAGGGTTAGGGTTAGGGTTAGGGTTAGGGTTAGGTACATGCCATGCACAGCTGAGGTTTAGAGTTCCGTTTAGGGTTAGGTCTCTTAGGGTTAGGGTTAGGGTTAGGGTTAGGGTTAGGGTTACGGTTAGGGTTAGGGTTAGGGTTAGGGTTAGGGTTAGGGTTAGGTACATGCCAAGCACAGATGAGGTTTTGAGTTCCATTTAGTGTTAGGTCTCTTAGGGTTAGGGTTAGGGTTAGGGTTAGGATTAGGGTTAGGGTTAGGTACATGCCATGCACAGCTGAGGTTTAGAGTTCCGTTTAGGGTTAGGTCTTTTAGGGTTAGGGTTAGGGTTAGGGTTAGGGTTAGGGTTAGGGTTAGGTACATGCCATGCACAGCTGTAGGTTTAGAGTTCCGTTTAGGGTTAGGTCTTTTAGGGTTAGGGTTAGGGTTAGGGTTAGGGTTAGGGTTAGGGTTAGGGTTAGGGTTAGGGTTAGGGTTAGGGTTAGGGTTAGGTACATGCCATGCACAGCTGAGGTTTAGAGTTCCGTTTAGGGTTAGGTCTCTTAGGGTTAGGGTTAGGGTTAGTGTTAGGGTTAGGGTTAGGGTAAGGTACATGCCAAGCACAGATGAGGTTTTGAGTTCCATTTAGGGTTAGGTCTCTTAGGGTTAGGGTTAGGTTTAGGGTTAGGTACATGCCATGCACAGCTGAGGTTTAGAGTTCCGTTTAGGGTTAGGTCTTTTAGGGTTAGGGTTAGGGTTAGGGTTAGGGTTAGGGTTAGGGTTAGGTATATGCCATGCACAGCTGAGGTTTTGAGTTCCGTTTAGGGTTAGGTCTCTTAGGGTTAGGGTTAGGGTTAGGGTTAGGGTTAGGGTTAGGTACATGCCATGCACAGCTGAGGTTTTGAGTTCCGTTTAGGGTTAGGTCTCTTAGGGTTAGGGTTAGGGTTAGGGTTAGGGTTAGTGTTAGTGTTAGGGTTAGGGTTAGGGTTAGGGTTAAGGTTAGGTACATGCCATGCACAGCTGAGGTTTAGAGTTCCGTTTAGGGTTAGGTCTTTTAGGGTTAGGGTTAGGGTTAGGGTTAGGGTTAGGGTTAGGTACATGCCATGCACAGCTGAGGTTTTGAATTCCGTTTAGGGTTAGGTCTCTTAGGGTTAGGGTTAGGGTTAGGGTTAGGGTTAGGGTTAGGGTTAGGGTTAGGGTTAGGTACATGCCATGCACAGCTGAGGTTTAGAGTTCCGTTTAGGGTTAGGTCTCTTAGGCTTAGGGTTAAGGTTAGGGTTAGGGTTAGGGTTAGGGTTAGGGTTAGGTACATGCCATGCACAGCTGTAGGTTTAGAGTTCCGTTTAGGGTTAGGTCTTTTAGGGTTAGGGTTAGGGTTAGGGTTAGGGTTGGGGTTAGGGTTAGGGTTAGTGTTAGGGATAGGGTTAGGGTTAGGGTTAGGGTTAGGGTTAGGTACATGCCGTGCACAGCTGAGGTTTAGAGATCCGTTCAGGGTTAGGTCTCTTAGGGTTAGGGTTAGGGTTAGGGTTAGGGTTAGGTACATGCCAAGCACAGCTTAGGTTTTGAGTTCCGTTTAGGGTTAGGTCTCTTAGGGTTAGGGTTAGGGTTAGGGTTAGGTTTAGGATTAGGGTTAGGGTTAGGGTTAGGGTTAGGGTTAGGTACATGCCATGCAAAGCTGAGGTTTAGAGTTCCGTTTAGGGTTAGGTCTTTTAGGGTTAGGGTTAGGGTTAGGGTTAGGGTTAGGTACATGCCATGCACAGCTGAGGTTTTGAATTCCGTTTAGGGTTAGGTCTCTTAGGGTTAGGGTTAGGGTTAGGGTTAGGGTTAGGGTTAGGGTTAGGGTTAGGGTTAGGTACATGCCATGCACAGCTGAGGTTTAGAGTTCCGTTTAGGGTTAGGTCTCTTAGGGTTAGGGTTAGGGTTGGGGTTAGGGTTAGGGTTACGGTTAGGGTTAGGGTTAGGGTTAGGGTTAGGGTTAGGGTTAGGGTTAGGTACATGCCAAGCACAGATGAGGTTTTGAGTTCCATTTAGTGTTAGGTCTCTTAGGGTTAGGGTTAGGGTTAGGGTTAGGGTTAGGGTTAGGTACATGCCATGCACAGCTGAGGTTTAGAGTTCCGTTTAGGGTTAGGTCTTTTAGGGTTAGGGTTAGGGTTAGGGTTAGGGTTAGGGTTAGGGTTAGGTACATGCCATGCACAGCTGTAGGTTTAGAGTTCCGTTTAGGGTTAGGTCTTTTAGGGTTAGGGTTAGGGTTAGGGTTAGGGTTAGGGTTAGGGTTAGGGTTAGGGTTAGGGTTAGGGTTAGGGTTAGGGTTAGGGTTAGGGTTAGGTACATGCCATGCACAGCTGAGGTTTAGAGTTCCGTTTAGGGTTAGGTCTCTTAGGGTTAGGGTTAGGGTTAGTGTTAGGGTTAGGGTTAGGGTAAGGTACATGCCAAGCACAGATGAGGTTTTGAGTTCCATTTAGGGTTAGGTCTCTTAGGGTTAGGGTTAGGTTTAGGGTTAGGTACATGCCATGCACAGCTGAGGTTTAGAGTTCCGTTTAGGGTTAGGTCTTTTAGGGTTAGGGTTAGGGTTAGGGTTAGGGTTAGGGTTAGGGTTAGGGTTAGGTACATGCCATGCACAGCTGAGGTTTTGAGTTCCGTTTAGTGTTAGGTCTCTTAGGGTTAGGGTTAGGGTTAGGGTTAGGGTTAGGGTTAGGTACATGCCATGCACAGCTGAGGTTTTGAGTTCCGTTTAGGGTTAGGTCTCTTAGGGTTAGGGTTAGGGTTAGGGTTAGTGTTAGTGTTAGTGTTAGGGTTAGGGTTAGGGTTAGGGTTAGGGTTAGGGTTAAGGTTAGGTACATGCCATGCACAGCTGAGGTTTAGAGTTCCGTTTAGGGTTAGGTCTTTTAGGGTTAGGGTTAGGGTTAGGGTTAGGGTTAGGTTTAGGTACATGCCATGCACAGCTGAGGTTTTGAATTCCGTTTAGGGTTAGGTCTCTTAGGGTTAGGGTTAGGGTTAGGGTTAGGGTTAGGGTTAGGGTTAGGGTTAGGGTTAGGGTTAGGTACATGCCATGCACAGCTGAGGTGTTGAGTTCCGTTTAGGGTTAGGTCTCTTAGGGTTAGGGTTAGGGTTAGGGTTAGGGTTAGGGTTAGGTAAATGCCACGCACAGCTGAGGTTTAGAGTTCCGTTTAGGGTTAGGTCTTTTAGGGTTAGGGTTAGGGTTAGGGTTAGGGTTAGGGTTAGGGTTAGGGTTAGGGTTAGGGTTAGGGTTAGGGTTAGGTACATGCCATGCACAGCTGAGGTTTAGAGTTCCGTTTAGGGTTAGGTCTCTTAGGCTTAGGGTTAAGGTTAGGGTTAGGGTTA
>NW_026599594.1:2740000-2745000 GCF_023634155.1 Falco peregrinus | reverse complement strand
GTTGGGGTTAGGGTTAGGGTTAGTGTTAGGGATAGGGTTAGGGTTAGGGTTAGGGTTAGGGTTAGGTACATGCCGTGCACAGCTGAGGTTTAGAGATCCGTTCAGGGTTAGGTCTCTTAGGGTTAGGGTTAGGGTTAGGGTTAGGGTTAGGTACATGCCAAGCACAGCTTAGGTTTTGAGTTCCGTTTAGGGTTAGGTCTCTTAGGGTTAGGGTTAGGGTTAGGGTTAGGTTTAGGATTAGGGTTAGGGTTAGGGTTAGGGTTAGGGTTAGGTACATGCCATGCAAAGCTGAGGTTTAGAGTTCCGTTTAGGGTTAGGTCTTTTAGGGTTAGGGTTAGGGTTAGGGTTAGGGTTAGGTACATGCCATGCACAGCTGAGGTTTTGAATTCCGTTTAGGGTTAGGTCTCTTAGGGTTAGGGTTAGGGTTAGGGTTAGGGTTAGGGTTAGGGTTAGGGTTAGGGTTAGGTACATGCCATGCACAGCTGAGGTTTAGAGTTCCGTTTAGGGTTAGGTCTCTTAGGGTTAGGGTTAGGGTTGGGGTTAGGGTTAGGGTTACGGTTAGGGTTAGGGTTAGGGTTAGGGTTAGGGTTAGGGTTAGGGTTAGGTACATGCCAAGCACAGATGAGGTTTTGAGTTCCATTTAGTGTTAGGTCTCTTAGGGTTAGGGTTAGGGTTAGGGTTAGGGTTAGGGTTAGGTACATGCCATGCACAGCTGAGGTTTAGAGTTCCGTTTAGGGTTAGGTCTTTTAGGGTTAGGGTTAGGGTTAGGGTTAGGGTTAGGGTTAGGGTTAGGTACATGCCATGCACAGCTGTAGGTTTAGAGTTCCGTTTAGGGTTAGGTCTTTTAGGGTTAGGGTTAGGGTTAGGGTTAGGGTTAGGGTTAGGGTTAGGGTTAGGGTTAGGGTTAGGGTTAGGGTTAGGGTTAGGGTTAGGGTTAGGGTTAGGTACATGCCATGCACAGCTGAGGTTTAGAGTTCCGTTTAGGGTTAGGTCTCTTAGGGTTAGGGTTAGGGTTAGTGTTAGGGTTAGGGTTAGGGTAAGGTACATGCCAAGCACAGATGAGGTTTTGAGTTCCATTTAGGGTTAGGTCTCTTAGGGTTAGGGTTAGGTTTAGGGTTAGGTACATGCCATGCACAGCTGAGGTTTAGAGTTCCGTTTAGGGTTAGGTCTTTTAGGGTTAGGGTTAGGGTTAGGGTTAGGGTTAGGGTTAGGGTTAGGGTTAGGTACATGCCATGCACAGCTGAGGTTTTGAGTTCCGTTTAGTGTTAGGTCTCTTAGGGTTAGGGTTAGGGTTAGGGTTAGGGTTAGGGTTAGGTACATGCCATGCACAGCTGAGGTTTTGAGTTCCGTTTAGGGTTAGGTCTCTTAGGGTTAGGGTTAGGGTTAGGGTTAGGGTTAGTGTTAGTGTTAGTGTTAGGGTTAGGGTTAGGGTTAGGGTTAGGGTTAGGGTTAAGGTTAGGTACATGCCATGCACAGCTGAGGTTTAGAGTTCCGTTTAGGGTTAGGTCTTTTAGGGTTAGGATTAGGGTTAGGGTTAGGGTTAGGGTTAGGTACATGCCATGCACAGCTGAGGTTTTGAATTCCGTTTAGGGTTAGGTCTCTTAGGGTTAGGGTTAGGGTTAGGGTTAGGGTTAGGGTTAGGGTTAGGGTTAGGGTTAGGGTTAGGTACATGCCATGCACAGCTGAGGTGTTGAGTTCCGTTTAGGGTTAGGTCTCTTAGGGTTAGGGTTAGGGTTAGGGTTAGGGTTAGGGTTAGGTAAATGCCACGCACAGCTGAGGTTTAGAGTTCCGTTTAGGGTTAGGTCTTTTAGGGTTAGGGTTAGGGTTAGGGTTAGGGTTAGGGTTAGGGTTAGGGTTAGGGTTAGGGTTAGGGTTAGGGTTAGGGTTAGGGTTAGGGTTAGGTACATGCCATGCACAGCTGTAGGTTTAGAGTTCCGTTTAGGGTTAGGTCTCTTAGGCTTAGGGTTAAGGTTAGGGTTAGGGTTAGGGTTAGGGTTAGGGTTAGGTACATGCCATGCACAGCTGTAGGTTTAGAGTTCCGTTTAGGGTTAGGTCTTTTAGGGTTAGGGTTAGGGTTAGGGTTAGGGTTGGGGTTAGGGTTAGGGTTAGTGTTAGGGTTAGGGTTAGGGTTAGGGTTAGGGTTAGGGTTAGGGTTAGGTACATGCCGTGCACAGCTGAGGTTTAGAGATCCGTTCAGGGTTAGGTCTCTTAGGGTTAGGGTTAGGGTTAGGGTTAGGGTTAGGTACATGCCAAGCACAGCTTAGGTTTTGAGTTCCGTTTAGGGTTAGGTCTCTTAGGGTTAGGGTTAGGGTTAGGGTTAGGTTTAGGATTAGGGTTAGGGTTAGGGTTAGGGTTAGGGTTAGGTACATGCCATGCAAAGCTGAGGTTTAGAGTTCCGTTTAGGGTTAGGTCTTTTAGGGTTAGGGTTAGGGTTAGGGTTAGGGTTAGGTACATGCCATGCACAGCTGAGGTTTTGAATTCCGTTTAGGGTTAGGTCTCTTAGGGTTAGGGTTAGGGTTAGGGTTAGGGTTAGGGTTAGGGTTAGGGTTAGGTACATGCCATGCACAGCTGTAGGTTTAGAGTTCCGTTTAGGGTTAGGTCTTTTAGGGTTAGGGTTAGGGTTAGGGTTAGGGTTAGGGTTAGGGTTAGGGTTAGGGTTAGGGTTAGGGTTAGGGTTAGGTACATGCCATGCACAGCTGAGGTTTAGAGTCCCGTTTAGGGTTAGGTCTATTAGGGTTAGGGTTAGGGTTAGGGTTAGGGTTAGGGTTAGGGTTAGGGTTAGGGTTAGGATTAGGGTTAGGGTTAGGGTTAGGGTTAGGGTTAGGGTTAGGTACATGCCATGCATAGCTGAGGTTTAGAGTTCCGTTCAGGGTTAGGTCTCTTACGGTTAGGGTTAGGGTTAGGGTTAGGTACATGCCAAGCACAGCTTAGGATTTGAGTTCTGTTTAGGGTTAGGTCTCTTAGGGTTAGGGTTAGGGTTAAGGTTAGGGTTAGGGTTAGGGTTAGGGTTAGGGTTATGTACATGCCATGCACAGCTGAGGTTTAGAGTTCTGTCTCGGGTTAGGCCTCTTAGGGTGAGGATTAGGGTTAGGTTTAGGATTAGGGTTAGGGTTAGGGTTAGGGTTAGGGTTAGGTACATGCCATGCAAAGCTGAGGTTTAGAGTTCCGTTTAGGGTTAGGTCTCTTAGGGTTAGGGTTAAGGTTATGGTTACGGTTAGGGTTAGGTTTAGGGTTAGGGTTAGGGTTAGGTACATGCCATGCACAGCTGTAGGTTTAGAGTTCCGTTTAGGGTTAGGTCTTTTAGGGTTAGGGTTAGGGTTAGGGTTAGGGTTAGGGTTAGGGTTAGGGTTAGGGTTAGGTACATGCCATGTACAGCTGAGGTTTAGAGTTCCGTTTAGGGTTAGGTCTCTTAGGGTTAGGGTTAGGGTTAGGGTTAGGGTTAGGGTTACGGTTAGGGTTACGGTTAGGGTTAGGGTTAGGGTTAGGGTTAGGTACATGCCAAGCACAGATGAGGTTTTGAGTTCCATTTAGGGTTAGGTCTCTTAGGGTTAGGGTTAGGGTTAGGGTTAGGGTTAGGTACATGCCATGCACAGCTGAGGTTTAGAGTTCCGTTTAGGGTTAGGTCTTTTAGGGTTAGGGTTAGGGTTAGGGTTAGGGTTAGGGTTAGGGTTAGGTACATGCCATGCACAGCTGTAGGTTTAGAGTTCCGTTTAGGGTTAGGTCTTTTAGGGTTAGGGTTAGGGTTAGGGTTAGGGTTAGGGTTAGGTTTAGGTACATGCCATGCACAGCTGAGGTTTTGAATTCCGTTTAGGGTTAGGTCTCTTAGGGTTAGGGTTAGGGTTAGGGTTAGGGTTAGGGTTAGGGTTAGGGTTAGGGTTAGGTACATGCCATGCACAGCTGAGGTTTTGAGTTCCGTTTAGGGTTAGGTCTTTTAGGGTTAGGGTTAGGGTTAGGGTTAGGGTTAGGGTTAGGGTTAGGGTTAGTGTTAGGGTTAGGGTTAGGTACATGCCATGCATAGCTGAGGTTTAGAGTTCCGTTTAGGGTTAGGTCTCTTAGGGTTAGGGTTAGGGTTAGGGTTAGGGTTAGGGTTAGGGTTAGGGTAAGGTACATGCCAAGCACAGATGAGGTTTTGAGTTCCATTTAGGGTTAGGTCTCTTAGGGTTAGGGTTAGGGTTAGGGTTAGGGTTAGGGTTAGGGTTAGGGTTAGGGTTAGGGTTAGGGTTAGGGTTAGGTACATGCCATGCACAGCTGAGGTTTAGAGTTCCGTTTAGGGTTAGGTCTTTTAGGGTTAGGGTTAGGGTTAGGGTTAGGGTTAGGGTTAGGGTTAGGTACATGCCATGCACAGCTGTAGGTTTAGAGTTACGTTTAGGGTTAGGTCTTTTAGGGTTAGGGTTAGGGTTAGGGTTAGGGTTAGGGTTAGGGTTAGGGTTAGGGTTAGTGTTAGGGTTAGGGTTAGGTACATGCCATGCATAGCTGAGGTTTAGAGTTCCGTTTAGGGTTAGGTCTCTTAGGGTTAGGGTTAGGGTTAGGGTTAGGGTTAGTGTTAGGGTTAGGGTTAGGGTAAGGTACATGCCAAGCACAGATGAGGTTTTGAGTTCCATTTAGGGTTAGGTCTCTTAGGGTTAGGGTTAGGGTTAGGGTTAGGTACATGCCATGCACAGCTGAGGTTTAGAGTTCCGTTTAGGGTTAGGTCTTTTAGGGTTAGGGTTAGGGTTAGGGTTAGGGTTAGGGTTAGGTACATGCCATGCACAGCTGAGGTTTTGAGTTCCGTTTAGGGTTAGGTCTCTTAGGGTTAGGGTTAGGGTTAGGGTTAGTGTTAGGGTTAGGGTTAGGGTAAGGTACATGCCAAGCACAGATGAGGTTTTGAGTTCCATTTAGGGTTAGGTCTCTTAGGGTTAGGGTTAGGGTTAGGGTTAGGGTTAGGGTTAGGGTTAGGGTTAGGGTTAGGGTTAGGGTTAGGGTTAGGGTTAGGTACATGCCATGCACAGCTGAGGTTTAGA
>NW_026599594.1:2720000-2725000 GCF_023634155.1 Falco peregrinus | reverse complement strand
ACGGTTAGGGTTAGGGTTAGGGTTAGGGTTAGGGTTAGGTACATGCCATGCACAGCTGTAGGTTTAGAGTTCCGTTTAGGGTTAGGTCTTTTAGGGTTAGGGTTAGGGTTAGGGTTAGGGTTAGGGTTAGGGTTAGGGTTAGGGTTAGGGTTAGGTACATGCCATGTACAGCTGAGGTTTAGAGTTCCGTTTAGGGTTAGGTCTCTTAGGGTTAGGGTTAGGGTTAGGGTTAGGGTTAGGGTTACGGTTAGGGTTACGGTTAGGGTTAGGGTTAGGGTTAGGGTTAGGTACATGCCAAGCACAGATGAGGTTTTGAGTTCCATTTAGGGTTAGGTCTCTTAGGGTTAGGGTTAGGGTTAGGGTTAGGGTTAGGTACATGCCATGCACAGCTGAGGTTTAGAGTTCCGTTTAGGGTTAGGTCTTTTAGGGTTAGGGTTAGGGTTAGGGTTAGGGTTAGGGTTAGGGTTAGGTACATGCCATGCACAGCTGTAGGTTTAGAGTTCCGTTTATGGTTAGGTCTTTTAGGGTTAGGGTTAGGGTTAGGGTTAGGGTTAGGGTTAGGTTTAGGTACATGCCATGCACAGCTGAGGTTTTGAATTCCGTTTAGGGTTAGGTCTCTTAGGGTTAGGGTTAGGGTTAGGGTTAGGGTTAGGGTTAGGGTTAGGGTTAGGGTTAGGGTTAGGGTTACGGTTACGGTTGGGGTTAGGGTTAGGGTTAGGTACATGCCAAGCACAGATGAGGTTTTGAGTACCATTTAGGGTTAGGTCTCTTAGGGTTAGGGTTAGGGTTAGGGTTAGGTACATGCCAAGCACAGCTTAGGATTTGAGTTCTGTTTAGGGTTAGGTCTCTTAGGGTTAGGGTTAGGGTTAGGGTTAGGGTTAGGGTTAGGGTTAGGGTTAGGGTTAGGGTTAGGGTTAGGTACATGCCATGCACAGCTGAGGTTTTGAGTTCCGTTTAGGGTTAGGTCTTTTAGGGTTAGGGTTAGGGTTAGGGTTAGGGTTAGGGTTAGGGTTAGGGTTAGGGTTAGGTACATGCCATGCATAGCTGAGGTTTAGAGTTCCGTTTAGGGTTAGGTCTCTTAGGGTTAGGGTTAGGGTTAGGGTTAGGGTTAGGGTTAGGGTTAGGGTTAGGGTTAGGGTTAGGGTAAGGTACATGCCAAGCACAGATGAGGTTTTGAGTTCCATTTAGGGTTAGGTCTCTTAGGGTTAGGGTTAGGGTTAGGGTTAGGGTTAGGGTTAGGGTTAGGGTTAGGGTTAGGGTTAGGTACATGCCATGCACAGCTGAGGTTTAGAGTTCCGTTTAGGGTTAGGTCTTTTAGGGTTAGGGTTAGGGTTAGGGTTAGGGTTAGGGTTAGGGTTATGTACATGCCATGCACAGCTGTAGGTTTAGAGTTCCGTTTAGGGTTAGGTCTTTTAGGGTTAGGGTTAGGGTTAGGGTTAGGGTTAGGGTTAGGGTTAGGGTTAGGGTTAGGGTTAGGGTTAGGGTTAGTGTTAGGGTTAGGGTTAGGTACATGCCATGCACAGCTGAGGTTTAGAGTTCCGTTTAGGGTTAGGTCTCTTAGGGTTAGGGTTAGGGTTAGGGTTAGGGTTAGTGTTAGGGTTAGGGTTAGGGTAAGGCACATGCCAAGCACAGATGAGGTTTTGAGTTCCATTTAGAGTTAGGTCTCTTAGGGTTAGGGTTAGGGTTAGGGTTAGGTACATGCCATGCACAGCTGAGGTTTAGAGTTCCGTTTAGGGTTAGGTCTTTTAGGGTTAGGGTTAGGGTTAGGGTTAGGGTTAGGGTTAGGGTTAGGTACATGCCATGCACAGCTGTAGGTTTAGAGTTCCGTTTAGGGTTAGGTCTTTTAGGGTTAGGGTTAGGGTTAGGGTTAGGGTTAGGGTTAGGGTTAGGGTTAGGGTTAGGGTTAGGGTTAGTGTTAGGGTTAGGGTTAGGTACATGCCATGCACAGCTGAGGTTTAGAGTTCCGTTTAGGGTTAGGTCTCTTAGGGTTAGGGTTAGGGTTAGGGTTAGGGTTAGTGTTAGGGTTAGGGTTAGGGTAAGGTACATGCCAAGCACAGATGAGGTTTTGAGTTCCATTTAGGGTTAGGTCTCTTAGGGTTAGGGTTAGGGTTAGGGTTAGGTACATGCCATGCACAGCTGTAGGTTTAGAGTTCCGTTTAGGGTTAGGTCTTTTAGGGTTAGGGTTAGGGTTAGGGTTAGGGTTAGGGTTAGGGTTAGGGTTAGGGTTAGGGTTAGGTACATGCCATGTACAGCTGAGGTTTAGAGTTCCGTTTAGGGTTAGGTCTCTTAGGGTTAGGGTTAGGGTTAGGGTTAGGGTTAGGGTTACGGTTAGGGTTACGGTTAGGGTTAGGGTTAGGGTTAGGGTTAGGTACATGCCAAGCACAGATGAGGTTTTGAGTTCCATTTAGGGTTAGGTCTCTTAGGGTTAGGGTTAGGGTTA
Organism: Falco peregrinus; assembly: GCF_023634155.1. Taxonomy (NCBI): domain Eukaryota; kingdom Metazoa; phylum Chordata; class Aves; order Falconiformes; family Falconidae; genus Falco; species Falco peregrinus. The sequence continues at coordinate 2,722,560 of NW_026599594.1, read as the reverse complement.
GGGTTAGGGTTAGGGTTAGGTACATGCCATGCACAGCTGTAGGTTTAGAGTTCCGTTTATGGTTAGGTCTTTTAGGGTTAGGGTTAGGGTTAGGGTTAGGGTTAGGGTTAGGTTTAGGTACATGCCATGCACAGCTGAGGTTTTGAATTCCGTTTAGGGTTAGGTCTCTTAGGGTTAGGGTTAGGGTTAGGGTTAGGGTTAGGGTTAGGGTTAGGGTTAGGGTTAGGTACATGCCATGCACAGCTGAGGTTTTGAGTTCCGTTTAGGGTTAGGTCTTTTAGGGTTAGGGTTAGGGTTAGGGTTAGGGTTAGGGTTAGGGTTAGGGTTAGGGTTAGGTACATGCCATGCATAGCTGAGGTTTAGAGTTCCGTTTAGGGTTAGGTCTCTTAGGGTTAGGGTTAGGGTTAGGGTTAGGGTTAGGGTTAGGGTTAGGGTAAGATACATGCCAAGCACAGATGAGGTTTTGAGTTCCATTTAGGGTTAGGTCTCTTAGGGTTAGGGTTAGGGTTAGGGTTAGGGTTAGGGTTAGGGTTAGGGTTAGGGTTAGGGTTAGGTACATGCCATGCACAGCTGAGGTTTAGAGTTCCGTTTAGGGTTAGGTCTTTTAGGGTTAGGGTTAGGGTTAGGGTTAGGGTTAGGGTTAGGGTTAGGGTTAGGTACATGCCATGCACAGCTGTAGGTTTAGAGTTCCGTTTAGGGTTAGGTCTTTTAGGGTTAGGGTTAGGGTTAGGGTTAGGGTTAGGGTTAGGGTTAGGGTTAGGGTTAGGGTTAGTGTTAGGGTTAGGGTTAGGTACATGCCATGCACAGCTGAGGTTTAGAGTTCCGTTTAGGGTTAGGTCTCTTAGGGTTAGGGTTAGGGTTAGGGTTAGGGTTAGTGTTAGGGTTAGGGTTAGGGTAAGGTACATGCCAAGCACAGATGAGGTTTTGAGTTCCATTTAGGGTTAGGTCTCTTAGGGTTAGGGTTAGGGTTAGGGTTAGGTACATGCCATGCACAGCTGAGGTTTAGAGTTCCGTTTAGGGTTAGGTCTTTTAGGGTTAGGGTTAGGGTTAGGGTTAGGGTTAGGGTTAGGTACATGCCATGCACAGCTGAGGTTTAGAGTTCCGTTTAGGGTTAGGTCTCTTAGGGTTAGGGTTAGGGTTAGGGTTAGGGTTAGGGTTAGGGTTAGGTACATGCCATGCACAGCTGAGGTTTTGAATTCCGTTTAGGGATAGGTCTCTTAGGGTTAGGGTTAGGGTTAGGGTTAGGGTTAGGGTTAGGGTTAGGGTTAGGGTTAGGGTTAGGGTTAGGGTTAGGGTTAGGGTTAGGTACATGCCATGCACAGCTGAGGTGTTGAGTTCCGTTTAGGGTTAGGTCTCTTAGGGTTAGGGTTAGGGTTAGGGTTAGGGTTAGGGTTAGGTACATGCCACGCACAGCTGAGGTTTAGAGTTCCGTTTAGGGTTAGGTCTTTTAGGGTTAGGTTTAGGGTTAGGGTTAGGGTTAGGGTTAGGGTTAGGGTTAGGGTTAGGGTTAGGTACATGCCATGCACAGCTGTAGGTTTAGAGTTCCGTTTAGGGTTAGGTCTTTTAGGGTTAGGGTTAGGGTTAGGGTTAGGGTTAGGGTTAGGGTTAGGGTTAGGGTTAGGGTTAGGGTTAGGGTTAGGGTTAGGTACATGCCATGCACAGCTGAGGTTTAGAGTTCCGTTTAGGGTTAGGTCTTTTAGGGTTAGGGTTAGGGTTAGGGTTAGGGTTAGGGTTAGGGTTAGGTACATGCCATGCACAGCTGTAGGTTTAGAGTTCCGTTTAGGGTTAGGTCTTTTAGGGTTAGGGTTAGGGTTAGGGTTAGGGTTAGGGTTAGGGTTAGTGTTAGGGTTAGGGTTAGGGTTAGGGTTAGGTACATGCCATGCACAGCTGAGGTGTTGAGTTCCGTTTAGGGTTAGGTCTCTTAGGGTTAGGGTTAGGGTTAGGGTTAGGGTTAGGGTTAGGTACATGCCACGCACAGCTGAGGTTTAGAGTTCCGTTTAGGGTTAGGTATTTTAGGGTTAGGTTTAGGATTAGGGTTAGGGTTAGGGTTAGGGTTAGGGTTAGGGTTAGGGTTAGGGTTAGGGTTAGGTACATGCCATGCACAGCTGAGGTTTAGAGTTCCGTTTAGGGTTAGGTCTTTTAGGGTTAGGGTTAGGGTTAGGGTTAGGGTTAGGGTTAGGGTTAGGTACATGCCATGCACAGCTGTAGGTTTAGAGTTCCGTTTAGGGTTAGGTCTTTTAGGGTTAGGGTTAGGGTTAGGGTTAGGGTTAGGGTTAGGGTTAGGGTTAGGGTTAGGGTTAGGGTTAGGGTTAGGGTTAGGTACATGCCATGCACAGCTGAGGTTTAGAGTTCCGTTTAGGGTTAGGTCTTTTAGGGTTAGGGTTAGGGTTAGGGTTAGGGTTAGGGTTAGGGTTAGGGTTAGGTACATGCCATGCACAGCTGTAGGTTTAGAGTTCCGTTTAGGGTTAGGTCTTTTAGGGTTAGGGTTAGGGTTAGGGTTAGGGTTAGGGTTAGGGTTAGTGTTAGGGTTAGGGTTAGGGTTAGGGTTAGGTACATGCCA
>NW_026599594.1:2710000-2715000 GCF_023634155.1 Falco peregrinus | reverse complement strand
GTTAGGTCTTTTAGGGTTAGGGTTAGGGTTAGGGTTAGGGTTAGGGTTAGGGTTAGGTACATGCCATGCACAGCTGTAGGTTTAGAGTTCCGTTTAGGGTTAGGTCTTTTAGGGTTAGGGTTAGGGTTAGGGTTAGGGTTAGGGTTAGGGTTAGGGTTAGGGTTAGGGTTAGGGTTAGGGTTAGGGTTAGGGTTAGGGTTAGGGTTAGGTACATGCCATGCACAGCTGAGGTTTAGAGTTCCGTTTAGGGTTAGGTCTCTTAGGGTTAGGGTTAGGGTTAGTGTTAGGGTTAGGGTTAGGGTAAGGTACATGCCAAGCACAGATGAGGTTTTGAGTTCCATTTAGGGTTAGGTCTCTTAGGGTTAGGGTTAGGTTTAGGGTTAGGTACATGCCATGCACAGCTGAGGTTTAGAGTTCCGTTTAGGGTTAGGTCTTTTAGGGTTAGGGTTAGGGTTAGGGTTAGGGTTAGGGTTAGGGTTAGGGTTAGGTACATGCCATGCACAGCTGAGGTTTTGAGTTCCGTTTAGTGTTAGGTCTCTTAGGGTTAGGGTTAGGGTTAGGGTTAGGGTTAGGGTTAGGTACATGCCATGCACAGCTGAGGTTTTGAGTTCCGTTTAGGGTTAGGTCTCTTAGGGTTAGGGTTAGGGTTAGGGTTAGGGTTAGTGTTAGTGTTAGTGTTAGGGTTAGGGTTAGGGTTAGGGTTAGGGTTAAGGTTAGGTACATGCCATGCACAGCTGAGGTTTAGAGTTCCGTTTAGGGTTAGGTCTTTTAGGGTTAGGGTTAGGGTTAGGGTTAGGGTTAGGGTTAGGTACATGCCATGCACAGCTGAGGTTTTGAATTCCGTTTAGGGTTAGGTCTCTTAGGGTTAGGGTTAGGGTTAGGGTTAGGGTTAGGGTTAGGGTTAGGGTTAGGGTTAGGGTTAGGTACATGCCATGCACAGCTGAGGTGTTGAGTTCCGTTTAGGGTTAGGTCTCTTAGGGTTAGGGTTAGGGTTAGGGTTAGGGTTAGGGTTAGGTAAATGCCACGCACAGCTGAGGTTTAGAGTTCCGTTTAGGGTTAGGTCTTTTAGGGTTAGGGTTAGGGTTAGGGTTAGGGTTAGGGTTAGGGTTAGGGTTAGGGTTAGGGTTAGGGTTAGGGTTAGGGTTAGGGTTAGGGTTAGGGTTAGGTACATGCCATGCACAGCTGTAGGTTTAGAGTTCCGTTTAGGGTTAGGTCTCTTAGGCTTAGGGTTAAGGTTAGGGTTAGGGTTAGGGTTAGGGTTAGGGTTAGGTACATGCCATGCACAGCTGTAGGTTTAGAGTTCCGTTTAGGGTTAGGTCTTTTAGGGTTAGGGTTAGGGTTAGGGTTAGGGTTGGGGTTAGGGTTAGGGTTAGTGTTAGGGTTAGGGTTAGGGTTAGGGTTAGGGTTAGGGTTAGGGTTAGGTACATGCCGTGCACAGCTGAGGTTTAGAGATCCGTTCAGGGTTAGGTCTCTTAGGGTTAGGGTTAGGGTTAGGGTTAGGGTTAGGTACATGCCAAGCACAGCTTAGGTTTTGAGTTCCGTTTAGGGTTAGGTCTCTTAGGGTTAGGGTTAGGGTTAGGGTTAGGTTTAGGATTAGGGTTAGGGTTAGGGTTAGGGTTAGGGTTAGGTACATGCCATGCAAAGCTGAGGTTTAGAGTTCCGTTTAGGGTTAGGTCTTTTAGGGTTAGGGTTAGGGTTAGGGTTAGGGTTAGGTACATGCCATGCACAGCTGAGGTTTTGAATTCCGTTTAGGGTTAGGTCTCTTAGGGTTAGGGTTAGGGTTAGGGTTAGGGTTAGGGTTAGGGTTAGGGTTAGGTACATGCCATGCACAGCTGTAGGTTTAGAGTTCCGTTTAGGGTTAGGTCTTTTAGGGTTAGGGTTAGGGTTAGGGTTAGGGTTAGGGTTAGGGTTAGGGTTAGGGTTAGGGTTAGGGTTAGGGTTAGGTACATGCCATGCACAGCTGAGGTTTAGAGTCCCGTTTAGGGTTAGGTCTATTAGGGTTAGGGTTAGGGTTAGGGTTAGGGTTAGGGTTAGGGTTAGGATTAGGGTTAGGATTAGGGTTAGGGTTAGGGTTAGGGTTAGGGTTAGGGTTAGGTACATGCGATGCATAGCTGAGGTTTAGAGTTCCGTTCAGGGTTAGGTCTCTTACGGTTAGGGTTAGGGTTAGGGTTAGGTACATGCCAAGCACAGCTTAGGATTTGAGTTCTGTTTAGGGTTAGGTCTCTTAGGGTTAGGGTTAGGGTTAAGGTTAGGGTTAGGGTTAGGGTTAGGGTTAGGGTTATGTACATGCCATGCAGAGCTGAGGTTTAGAGTTCTGTCTCGGGTTAGGCCTCTTAGGGTGAGGATTAGGGTTAGGTTTAGGATTAGGGTTAGGGTTAGGGTTAGGGTTAGGGTTAGGTACATGCCATGCAAAGCTGAGGTTTAGAGTTCCGTTTAGGGTTAGGTCTCTTAGGGTTAGGGTTAAGGTTATGGTTACGGTTAGGGTTAGGTTTAGGGTTAGGGTTAGGGTTAGGTACATGCCATGCACAGCTGTAGGTTTAGAGTTCCGTTTAGGGTTAGGTCTTTTAGGGTTAGGGTTAGGGTTAGGGTTAGGGTTAGGGTTAGGGTTAGGGTTAGGGTTAGGTACATGCCATGTACAGCTGAGGTTTAGAGTTCCGTTTAGGGTTAGGTCTCTTAGGGTTAGGGTTAGGGTTAGGGTTAGGGTTAGGGTTACGGTTAGGGTTACGGTTAGGGTTAGGGTTAGGGTTAGGGTTAGGTACATGCCAAGCACAGATGAGGTTTTGAGTTCCATTTAGGGTTAGGTCTCTTAGGGTTAGGGTTAGGGTTAGGGTTAGGGTTAGGTACATGCCATGCACAGCTGAGGTTTAGAGTTCCGTTTAGGGTTAGGTCTTTTAGGGTTAGGGTTAGGGTTAGGGTTAGGGTTAGGGTTAGGGTTAGGTACATGCCATGCACAGCTGTAGGTTTAGAGTTCCGTTTAGGGTTAGGTCTTTTAGGGTTAGGGTTAGGGTTAGGGTTAGGGTTAGGGTTAGGTTTAGGTACATGCCATGCACAGCTGAGGTTTTGAATTCCGTTTAGGGTTAGGTCTCTTAGGGTTAGGGTTAGGGTTAGGGTTAGGGTTAGGGTTAGGGTTAGGGTTAGGGTTAGGTACATGCCATGCACAGCTGAGGTTTTGAGTTCCGTTTAGGGTTAGGTCTTTTAGGGTTAGGGTTAGGGTTAGGGTTAGGGTTAGGGTTAGGGTTAGTGTTAGGGTTAGGGTTAGGTACATGCCATGCATAGCTGAGGTTTAGAGTTCCGTTTAGGGTTAGGTCTCTTAGGGTTAGGGTTAGGGTTAGGGTTAGGGTTAGGGTTAGGGTTAGGGTAAGGTACATGCCAAGCACAGATGAGGTTTTGAGTTCCATTTAGGGTTAGGTCTCTTAGGGTTAGGGTTAGGGTTAGGGTTAGGGTTAGGGTTAGGGTTAGGGTTAGGGTTAGGGTTAGGGTTAGGTACATGCCATGCACAGCTGAGGTTTAGAGTTCCGTTTAGGGTTAGGTCTTTTAGGGTTAGGGTTAGGGTTAGGGTTAGGGTTAGGGTTAGGGTTAGGTACATGCCATGCACAGCTGTAGGTTTAGAGTTACGTTTAGGGTTAGGTCTTTTAGGGTTAGGGTTAGGGTTAGGGTTAGGGTTAGGGTTAGGGTTAGGGTTAGGGTTAGTGTTAGGGTTAGGGTTAGGTACATGCCATGCATAGCTGAGGTTTAGAGTTCCGTTTAGGGTTAGGTCTCTTAGGGTTAGGGTTAGGGTTAGGGTTAGGGTTAGTGTTAGGGTTAGGGTTAGGGTAAGGTACATGCCAAGCACAGATGAGGTTTTGAGTTCCATTTAGGGTTAGGTCTCTTAGGGTTAGGGTTAGGGTTAGGGTTAGGTACATGCCATGCACAGCTGAGGTTTAGAGTTCCGTTTAGGGTTAGGTCTTTTAGGGTTAGGGTTAGGGTTAGGGTTAGGGTTAGGGTTAGGTACATGCCATGCACAGCTGAGGTTTTGAGTTCCGTTTAGGGTTAGGTCTCTTAGGGTTAGGGTTAGGGTTAGGGTTAGTGTTAGTGTTAGGGTTAGGGTAAGGTACATGCCAAGCACAGATGAGGTTTTGAGTTCCATTTAGGGTTAGGTCTCTTAGGGTTAGGGTTAGGGTTAGGGTTAGGGTTAGGGTTAGGGTTAGGGTTAGGGTTAGGGTTAGGGTTAGGGTTAGGGTTAGGGTTAGGTACATGCCATGCACAGCTGAGGTTTAGAGTTCCGTTTAGGGTTAGGTCTTTTAGGGTTAGGGTTAGGGTTAGGGTTAGGGTTAGGGTTAGGGTTAGGGTTAGGTACATGCCATGCACAGCTGTAGGTTTAGAGTTCCGTTTAGGGTTAGGTCTTTTAGGGTTAGGGTTAGGGTTAGGGTTAGGGTTAGGGTTAGGGTTAGGGTTAGGGTTAGGGTTAGGGTTAGGGTTAGGGTTAGGGTTAGGTACATGCCATGCATAGCTGAGGTTTAGAGTTCCGTTTAGGGTTAGGTCTCTTAGGGTTAGGGTTAGGGTTAGGGTTAGGGTTAGGGTTAGGGTTAGGGTTAGGGTTACGGTTAGGGTTAGGGTTAGGGTTAGGGTTAGGTACATGCCAAGCACAGATGAGGTTTTGAGTTCCATTTAGGGTTAGGTCTCTTAGGGTTAGGGTTAGGGTTAGGGTTAGGGTTAGGTACATGCCATGCACAGCTGAGGTTTAGAGTTCCGTTTAGGGTTAGGTCTTTTAGGGTTAGGGTTAGGGTTAGGGTTAGGGTTAGGGTTAGGTTCAGGTACATGCCATGCACAGCTGAGGTTTTGAATTCCGTTTAGGGTTAGGTCTCTTAGGGTTAGGGTTAGGGTTAGGGTTAGGGTTAGGGTTAGGGTTAGGGTTAGGGTTAGGTACATGCCATGCACAGCTGAGGTTTTGAGTTCCGTTTAGGGTTAGGTCTTTTAGGGTTAGGGTTAGGGTTAGGGTTAGGGTTAGGGTTAGGGTTAGG
>NW_026599594.1:2700000-2705000 GCF_023634155.1 Falco peregrinus | reverse complement strand
GGTTAGAGTTAGGGTTAGGGTTAGGGTTAGGGTTAGGGTTAGGGTTAGGGTTAGGGTTAGGGTTAGGGTTAGGGTTAGGGTTATGTACATGCCATGCACAGCTGAGGTTTAGAGTTCCGTCTCGGGTTAGGCCTCTTAGGGTGAGGATTAGGGTTAGGTTTAGGATTAGGGTTAGGGTTAGGGTTAGGGTTAGGGTTAGGTACATGCCATGCAAAGCTGAGGTTTAGAGTTCCGTTTAGGGTTAGGTCTCTTAGGGTTAGGGTTAAGGTTAGGGTTACGGTTAGGGTTAGGGTTAGGGTTAGGGTTAGGGTTAGGTACATGCCATGCACAGCTGTAGGTTTAGAGTTCCGTTTAGGGTTAAGTCTTTTAGGGTTAGGGTTAGGGTTAGGGTTAGGGTTAGGGTTAGGGTTAGGGTTAGGGTTAGGTACATGCCATGTACAGCTGAGGTTTAGAGTTCCGTTTAGGGTTAGGTCTCTTATGGTTAGGGTTAGGGTTAGGGTTAGGGTTAGGGTTACGGTTAGGGTTACGGTTAGGGTTAGGGTTAGGGTTAGGGTTAGGTACATGCCAAGCACAGATGAGGTTTTGAGTTCCATTTAGGGTTAGGTCTCTTAGGGTTAGGGTTAGGGTTAGGGTTAGGGTTAGGTACATGCCATGCACAGCTGAGGTTTAGAGTTCCGTTTAGGGTTAGGTCTTTTAGGGTTAGGGTTAGGGTTAGGGTTAGGGTTAGGGTTAGGGTTAGGTACATGCCATGCACAGCTGTAGGTTTAGAGTTCCGTTTAGGGTTAGGTCTTTTAGGGTTAGGGTTAGGGTTAGGGTTAGGGTTAGGGTTAGGGTTAGGTTTAGGTACATGCCATGCACAGCTGAGGTTTTGAATTCCGTTTAGGGTTAGGTCTCTTAGGGTTAGGGTTAGGGTTAGGGTTAGGGTTACGGTTAGGGTTAGGGTTAGATTTAGGTACATGCCATGCACAGCTGAGGTTTTGAGTTCCGTTTAGGGTTAGGTCTTTTAGGGTTAGGGTTAGGGTTAGGGTTAGGGTTAGGGTTAGGGTTAGGGTTAGGGTTAGGGTTAGGGTTAGGTACATGCCATGCATAGCTGAGGTTTAGAGTTCCGTTTAGGGTTAGGTCTCTTAGGGTTAGGGTTAGGGTTAGGGTTAGTGTTAGGGTTAGGGTTAGGGTAAGGTACATGCCAAGCACAGATGAGGTTTTGAGTTCCATTTAGGGTTAGGTCTCTTAGGGTTAGGGTTAGGGTTAGGGTTAGGTACATGCCATGCACAGCTGAGGTTTAGAGTTCCGTTTAGGGTTAGGTCTTTTAGGGTTAGGGTTAGGGTTAGGGTTAGGGTTAGGGTTAGGGTTAGGTACATGCCATGCACAGCTGAGGTTTTGAGTTCCGTTTAGGGTTAGGTCTCTTAGGGTTAGGGTTAGGGTTAGGGTTAGTGTTAGGGTTAGGGTTAGGGTAAGGTACATGCCAAGCACAGATGAGGTTTTGAGTTCCATTTAGGGTTAGGTCTCTTAGGGTTAGGGTTAGGGTTAGGGTTAGGGTTAGGGTTAGGGTTAGGGTTAGGGTTAGGGTTAGGGTTAGGGTTAGGGTTAGGGTTAGGTACATGCCATGCATAGCTGAGGTTTAGAGTTCCGTTTAGGGTTAGGTCTCTTAGGGTTAGGGTTAGGGTTAGGGTTAGTGTTAGGGTTAGGGTTAGGGTAAGGTACATGCCAAGCACAGATGAGGTTTTGAGTTCCATTTAGGGTTAGGTCTCTTAGGGTTAGGGTTAGGGTTAGGGTTAGGGTTAGGGTTAGGGTTAGGGTTAGGGTTAGGGTTAGGGTTAGGGTTAGGGTTAGGGTTAGGTACATGCCATGCACAGCTGAGGTTTAGAGTTCCGTTTAGGGTTAGGTCTTTTAGGGTTAGGGTTAGGGTTAGGGTTAGGGTTAGGGTTAGGGTTAGGGTTAGGTACATGCCATGCACAGCTGTAGGTTTAGAGTTCCGTTTAGGGTTAGGTCTTTTAGGGTTAGGGTTAGGGTTAGGGTTAGGGTTAGGGTTAGGGTTAGGGTTAGGGTTAGGGTTAGGGTTAGGGTTAGGGTTAGGGTTAGGTACATGCCATGCATAGCTGAGGTTTAGAGTTCCGTTTAGGGTTAGGTCTCTTAGGGTTAGGGTTAGGGTTAGGGTTAGGGTTAGTGTTAGGGTTAGGGTTAGGGTAAGGTACATGCCAAGCACAGATGAGGTTTTGAGTTCCATTTAGGGTTAGGTCTCTTAGGGTTAGGGTTAGGGTTAGGGTTAGGTACATGCCATGCACAGCTGAGGTTTAGAGTTCCGTTTAGGGTTAGGTCTTTTAGGGTTAGGGTTAGGGTTAGGGTTAGGGTTAGGGTTAGGTACATGCCATGCACAGCTGAGGTTTTGAGTTCCGTTTAGGGTTAGGTCTCTTAGGGTTAGGGTTAGGGTTAGGGTTAGGGTTAGGGTTAGGGTTAGGGTTAGGGTTAGGGTTAGGGTTAGGGTTAAGGTTAGGTACATGCCATGCACAGCTGAGGTTTAGAGTTCCGTTTAGGGTTAGGTCTTTTAGGGTTAGGGTTAGGGTTAGGGTTAGGGTTAGGGTTAGGGTTAGGGTTAGGGTTAGGTACATGCCATGCACAGCTGAGGTTTAGAGTTCCGTTTAGGGTTAGGTCTCTTAGGCTTAGGGTTAAGGTTAGGGTTAGGGTTAGGGTTAGGGTTAGGGTTAGGTACATGCCATGCACAGCTGTAGGTTTAGAGTTCCGTTTAGGGTTAGGTCTTTTAGGGTTAGGGTTAGGGTTAGGGTTAGGGTTAGGGTTAGGGTTAGGGTTAGGGTTAGGGTTAGGGTTAGGGTTAGGGTTAGGGTTAGGGTTAGGTACATGCCATGCACAGCTGAGGTTTAGAGTTCCGTTTAGGGTTAGGTCTCTTAGGCTTAGGGTTAAGGTTAGGGTTAGGGTTAGGGTTAGGGTTAGGGTTAGGTACATGCCATGCACAGCTGTAGGTTTAGAGTTCCGTTTAGGGTTAGGTCTTTTAGGGTTAGGGTTAGGGTTAGGGTTAGGGTTAGGGTTAGGGTTAGGGTTAGTGTTAGGGTTAGGGTTAGGGTTAGGGTTAGGGTTAGGGTTAGGTACATGCCGTGCACAGCTGAGGTTTAGAGATCCGTTCAGGGTTAGGTCTCTTAGGGTTAGGGTTAGGGTTAGGGTTAGGGTTAGGTACATGCCAAGCACAGCTTAGGTTTTGAGTTCCGTTTAGGGTTAGGTCTCTTAGGGTTAGGGTTAGGGTTAGGGTTATGGTTAGGGTTAGGTTTAGGGTTAGGGTTAGGGTTAGGGTTAGGTACATGCCATGCACAGCTGAGGTTTAGAGTCCCGTTTAGGCTTAGGTCTATTAGGGTTAGGGTTAGGGTTAGGGTTAGGGTTAGGGTTAGGGTTAGGGTTAGGGTTAGGATTAGGATTAGGGTTAGGGTTAGGGTTAGGGTTAGGGTTAGGGTTAGGTACATGCCATGCATAGCTGAGGTTTAGAGTTCCGTTCAGGGTTAGGTCTCTTACGGTTAGGGTTAGGGTTAGGGTTAGGTACATGCCAAGCACAGCTGAGGTTTTGAGTTCCGTTTAGGGTTAGCTCTCTTAGGGTCAGTTTTATGGTTAGAGTTAGGGTTAGGGTTAGGGTTAGGGTTAGGGTTAGGGTTAGGGTTAGGGTTAGGGTTAGGGTTAGGGTTAGGGTTAGGGTTAGGGTTATGTACATGCCATGCACAGCTGAGGTTTAGAGTTCCGTCTCGGGTTAGGCCTCTTAGGGTGAGGATTAGGGTTAGGGTTAGGGTTAGGGTTAGGGTTAGGGTTAGGGTTAGGGTTAGGTACATGCCATGCACAGCTGAGGTTTAGAGTTCCGTTTAGGGTTAGGTCTCTTAGGGTTAGGGTTAAGGTTAGGGTTACGGTTAGGGTTAGGGTTAGGGTTAGGGTTAGGGTTAGGTACATGCCATGCACAGCTGTAGGTTTAGAGTTCCGTTTAGGGTTAGGTCTTTTAGGGTTGGGGTTAGGGTTAGGGTTAGGGTTAGGGTTAGGGTTAGGGTTAGGGTTAGGTACATGCCATGTACAGCTGAGGTTTAGAGTTCCGTTTAGGGTTAGGTCTCTTAGGGTTAGGGTTAGGGTTAGGGTTAGGGTTAGGGTTACGGTTAGGGTTACGGTTAGGGTTAGGGTTAGGGTTAGGGTTAGGTACATGCCAAGCACAGATGAGGTTTTGAGTTCCATTTAGGGTTAGGTCTCTTAGGGTTAGGGTTAGGGTTAGGGTTAGGGTTAGGTACATGCCATGCACAGATGAGGTTTTGAGTTCCATTTAGGGTTAGGTCTCTTAGGGTTAGGGTTAGGGTTAGGGTTAGGGTTAGGTACATGCCAAGCACAGCTTAGGTTTTGAGTTCCGTTTAGGGTTAGGTCTCTTAGGGTTAGGGTTAGGGTTAGGGTTACGGTTAGGGTTAGGGTTAGGGTTAGGGTTAGGGTTAGGGTTAGGTACATGCCATGCACAGCTGTAGGTTTAGAGTTCCGTTTAGGGTTAGGTCTTTTAGGGTTAGGGTTAGGGTTAGGGTTAGGGTTAGGGTTAGGGTTAGGGTTAGGGTTAGGGTTAGGGTTAGGTACATGCCATGCACAGCTGAGGTTTAGAGTCCCGTTTAGGGTTAGGTCTATTAGGGTTAGGGTTAGGGTTAGGGTTAGGGTTAGGGTTAGGGTTAGGGTTAGGGTTAGGATTAGGGTTAGGGTTAGGGTTAGGGTTAGGGTTAGGGTTAGGTACATGCCATGCATAGCTGAGGTTTAGAGTTCCGTTCAGGGTTAGGTCTCTTACGGTTAGGGTTAGGGTTAGGGTTAGGTACATGCCAAGCACAGCTTAGGATTTGAGTTCTGTTTAGGGTTAGGTCTCTTAGGGTTAGGGTTAGGGTTAGGGTTAGGGTTAGGGTTAGGGTTAGGGTTAGGGTTAGGGTTAGGGTTAGGGTTAGGTACATGCCATGCACAGCTGAGGTTTTGAGTTCCGTTTAGGGTTAGCTCTCTTA
>NW_026599594.1:2650000-2652500 GCF_023634155.1 Falco peregrinus | reverse complement strand
TAGGGTTAGGGTTAGGGTTAGGGTTAGGTACATGCCATGCACAGCTGAGGTGTTGAGTTCCGTTTAGGGTTAGGTCTCTTAGGGTTAGGGTTAGGGTTAGGGTTAGGGTTAGGGTTAGGTACATGCCACGCACAGCTGACGTTTAGAGTTCCGTTTAGGGTTAGGTCTTTTAGGGTTAGGGTTAGGGTTAGGGTTAGGGTTAGGGTTAGGGTTAGGGTTAGGGTTAGGGTTAGGGTTAGGGTTAGGGTTAGGTACATGCCATGCACAGCTGAGGTTTAGAGTTCCGTTTAGGGTTAGGTCTCTTAGGCTTAGGGTTAAGGTTAGGGTTAGGGTTAGGGTTAGGGTTAGGGTTAGGTACATGCCATGCACAGCTGTAGGTTTAGAGTTCCGTTTAGGGTTAGGTCTTTTAGGGTTAGGGTTAGGGTTAGGGTTAGGGTTAGGGTTAGGGTTAGGGTTAGGGTTAGTGTTAGGGTTAGGGTTAGGGTTAGGGTTAGGGTTAGGGTTAGGTACATGCCGTGCACAGCTGAGGTTTAGAGATCCGTTCAGGGTTAGGTCTCTTAGGGTTAGGGTTAGGGTTAGGGTTAGGGTTAGGTACATGCCAAGCACAGCTTAGGTTTTGAGTTCCGTTTAGGGTTAGGTCTCTTAGGGTTAGGGTTAGGGTTAGGGTTACGGTTAGGGTTAGGGTTAGGGTTAGGGTTAGGGTTAGGGTTAGGTACATGCCACGCACAGCTGTAGGTTTAGAGTTCCGTTTAGGGTTAGGTCTATTAGGGTTAGGGTTAGGGTTAGGGTTAGGGTTAGGGTTAGGGTTAGGGTTAGGGTTAGGGTTAGGGTTAGGGTTAGGTACATGCCATGCACAGCTGAGGTTTAGAGTCCCGTTTAGGGTTAGGTCTCTTAGGGTTAGGGTTAGGGTTAGGGTTAGGGTTAGGGTTAGGGTTAGGGTTAGGGTTAGGGTTAGGTACATGCCATGCACAGCTGAGGTTTAGAGTCCCGTTTAGGGTTAGGTCTATTAGGGTTAGGCTTAGGGTTAGGGTTAGGGTTAGGGTTAGGGTTAGGGTTAGGGTTAGGATTAGGGTTAGGGTTAGGGTTAGGGTTAGGGTTAGGGTTAGGTACATGCCATGCATAGCTGAGGTTTAGAGTTCCGTTCAGGGTTAGGTCTCTTACGGTTAGGGTTAGGGTTAGGGTTAGGTACATGCCAAGCACAGCTTAGGATTTGAGTTCTGTTTAGGGTTAGGTCTCTTATGGTTAGGGTTAGGGTTAGGGTTAGGGTTAGGGTTAGGGTTAGGGTTAGGGTTATGTACATGCCATGCACAGCTGAGGTTTAGACTTCCGTCTCGGGTTAGGCCTCTTAGGGTGAGGATTAGGGTTAGGTTTAGGATTAGGGTTAGGGTTAGGGTTAGGGTTAGGGTTAGGTACATGCCATGCAAAGCTGAGGTTTAGAGTTCCGTTTAGGGTTAGGTCTCTTAGGGTTAGGGTTAAGGTTAGGGTTAGGGTTAGGGTTAGGGTTAGGGTTAGGGTTAGGTACATGCCATGCACAGCTGTAGGTTTAGAGTTCCGTTTAGGGTTAGGTCTTTTAGGGTTGGGGTTAGGGTTAGGGTTAGGGTTAGGGTTAGGGTTAGGGTTAGGGTTAGGGTTAGGGTTAGGTACATGCCATGTACAGCTGAGGTTTAGAGTTCCGTTTAGGGTTGGGTCTCTTAGGGTTAGGGTTAGGGTTAGGGTTAGGGTTAGGGTTACGGTTAGGGTTACGGTTAGGGTTACGGTTAGTGTTAGGGTTAGGTACATGCCAAGCACAGATGAGGTTTTGAGTTCCATTTAGGGTTAGGTCTCTTAGGGTTAGGGTTAGGGTTAGGGTTAGGGTTAGGTACATGCCATGCACAGCTGGGGTTTAGAGTTCCGTTTAGGGTTAGGTCTTTTAGGGTTAGGGTTAGGGTTAGGGTTAGGGTTAGGGTTAGGTACATGCCATGCACAGCTGTAGGTTTAGAGTTCCGTTTAGGGTTAGGACTCTTAGGGTTAGGGTTAGGGTTAGGGTTAGGGTTAGGGTTAGGGTTAGGTACATGCCACGCACAGCTGAGGTTTAGAGTTCCGTTTAGGGTTAGGTCTTTTAGGGTTAGGGTTAGGGTTAGGGTTAGGGTTAGGGTTAGGGTTAGGGTTAGGGTTAGGGTTAGGGTTAGGGTTAGGTACATGCCACGCACAGCTGAGGTTTAGAGTTCCGTTTAGGGTTAGGTCTCTTAGGGTTAGGGTTAGGGTTAGGGTTAGGGTTAGGGTTAGGGTTAGGGTTAGGGTTAGGGTTAGGGTTAGGGTTAGGGTTAGGGTTAGGTACATGCCGTGCACAACTGAGGTTTAGAGATCCGTTCAGGGTTAGGTCTCTTAGGGTTAGGGTTAGGGTTAGGGTTAGGGTTAGGTACATGCCAAGCACAGCTTAGGTTTTGAGTTCCGTTTAGGGTTAGGTCTCTTAGGGTTAGGGTTAGGGTTAGGGTTAGGGTTAGGGTTAGGGTTAGGGTTA
>NW_026599594.1:2622500-2625000 GCF_023634155.1 Falco peregrinus | reverse complement strand
TTAGGGTTAGGGTTAGGGTTAGGTACATGCCAAGCACAGCTTAGGTTTTGAGTTCCGTTTAGGGTTAGGTCTCTTAGGGTTAGGGTTAGGGTTACGGTTAGGGTTAGGGTTAGGGTTAGGGTTAGGGTTAGGGTTAGGTACATGCCATGCACAGCTGAGGTTTAGAGTTCCGTCTCGGGTTAGGCCTCTTAGGGTGAGGATTAGGGTTAGGTTTAGGATTAGGGTTAGGGTTAGGGTTAGGGTTAGGGTTAGGTACATGCCATGCAAAGCTGAGGTTTAGAGTTCCGTTTAGGGTTAGGTCTCTTAGGGTTAGGGTTAAGGTTAGGGTTACGGTTAGGGTTAGGGTTAGGGTTAGGGTTAGGGTTAGGTACATGCCATGCACAGCTGTAGGTTTAGAGTTCCGTTTAGGGTTAGGTCTTTTAGGGTTGGGGTTAGGGTTAGGGTTAGGGTTAGGGTTAGGGTTAGGGTTAGGGTTAGGTACATGCCATGTACAGCTGAGGTTTAGAGTTCCGTTTAGGGTTAGGTCTCTTAGGGTTAGGGTTAGGGTTAGGGTTAGGGTTAGGGTTACGGTTAGGGTTACGGTTAGGGTTAGGGTTAGGGTTAGGGTTAGGTACATGCCAAGCACAGATGAGGTTTTGGGTTCCATTTAGGGTTAGGTCTCTTAGGGTTAGGGTTAGGGTTAGGGTTAGGGTTAGGTACATGCCATGCACAGCTGAGGTTTAGAGTTCCGTTTAGGGTTAGGTCTTTTAGGGTTAGGGTTAGGGTTAGGGTTAGGGTTAGGGTTAGGGTTAGGGTTAGGTACATGCCATGCACAGCTGTAGGTTTAGAGTTCCGTTTAGGGTTAGGTCTCTTAGGGTTAGGGTTAGGGTTAGGGTTAGGGTTAGGGTTAGGTACATGCCACGCACAGCTGAGGTTTAGAGTTCCGTTTAGGGTTAGGTCTTTTAGGGTTAGGGTTAGGGTTAGGGTTAGGGTTAGGGTTAGGGTTAGGGTTAGGGTTAGGGTTAGGGTTAGGTACATGCCATGCACAGCTGAGGTTTAGAGTCCCGTTTAGGGTTAGGTCTCTTAGGGTTAGGGTTAGGGTTAGGGTTAGGGTTAGGGTTAGGGTTAGGGTTAGGGTTAGGATTAGGGTTAGGGTTAGGGTTAGGGTTAGGGTTAGGTACATGCCATGCATAGCTGAGGTTTAGAGTTCCGTTCAGGGTTAGGTCTCTTACGGTTAGGGTTACGGTTAGGGTTAGGTACATGCCAAGCACAGCTTAGGATTTGAGTTCCGTTTAGGGTTAGGTCTCTTAGGGTTAGGGTTAGGGTTAGGGTTAGGGTTAGGGTTAGGGTTAGGGTTAGGTACATGCCAAGCACAGCTTAGGATTTGAGTTCCGTTTAGGGTTAGGTCTCTTAGGGTTAGGGTTAGGGTTAGGGTTAGGGTTAGGTACATGCCATGCACAGCTGTAGGTTTAGAGTTCCGTTTAGAGTTAGGTCTTTTAGGGTTAGGGTTAGGGTTAGGGTTAGGGTTAGGGTTAGGGTTAGGGTTAGGGTTAGGGTTAGGGTTAGGGTTAGGGTTAGGTACATGCCGTGCACAACTGAGGTTTAGAGATCCGTTCAGGGTTAGGTCTCTTAGGGTTAGGGTTAGGGTTAGGGTTAAGTGCATGCCAAGCACAGCTTAGGTTTTGAGTTCCGTTTAGGGTTAGGTCTCTTAGGGTTAGGGTTAGGGTTAGGGTTAGGGTTAGGGTTAGGGTTAGGGTTAGGTACATGCCATGCACAGCTGAGGTTCAGAGTTCCGTTTAGTGTTAGGTCTTTTCAGGTTAGGGTTAGGGTTAGGGTTAGGGTTAGGGTTAGAATTAGGGTTAGGGTTAGGGTTAGGGTTAGGGTTAGGGTTAGGGTTAGGGTTAGGGTTAGGGTTAGGGTTAGGGTTAGAGTTAGTCTTAGGGTTAGGTATATGCCATGCACAGCTGAGGTTTAGAGTTCCGTTTAGGGTTAGGTCTCTTAGGGTTAGGGTTAGGGTTAGGGTTAGGGTTAGGTACATGCCATGCACAGCTGAGGTTTAGCGTTCCGTCTAGGGTTAGGCCTCTTAGGGTCAGGATTAGGGTTAGGTTTAGGATTAGGGTTAGGGTTAGGGTTAGGGTTAGGGTTAGGTACATGCCATGCACAACTGAGGTTTAGAGTTCCGTCTCGGGTTAGGCCTCTTAGGGTGAGGATTAGGGTTAGGTTTAGGATTAGGGTTAGGGTTAGGGTTAGGGTTAGGGTTAGGTACATGCCAAGCACAGCTTAGGTTTTGAGTTCCGTTTAGGGTTAGGTCTCTTAGGGTTGGGGTTAGGGTTAGGGTTACGGTTAGGGTTACGGTTAGGGTTAGGGTTAGGGTTAGGTACATGCCATGCACAGCTGTAGGTTTAGAGTTCCGTTTAGGGTTAGGTCTTTTAGGGTTAGGGTTAGGGTTAGGGTTAGGGTTAGGGTTAGGGTTAGGGTTAGGGTTAGGGTTAGGGTTAGGTACATGCCATGCACAGCTGAG
>NW_026599594.1:2612500-2615000 GCF_023634155.1 Falco peregrinus | reverse complement strand
GCACAGCTGTAGGTTTAGAGTTCCGTTTAGAGTTAGGTCTTTTAGGGTTAGGGTTAGGGTTAGGGTTAGGGTTAGGGTTAGGGTTAGGGTTAGGGTTAGGGTTAGGGTTAGGGTTAGGGTTAGGGTTAGGGTTAGGGTTAGGTACATGCCGTGCACAACTGAGGTTTAGAGATCCGTTCAGGGTTAGGTCTCTTAGGGTTAGGGTTAGGGTTAGGGTTACGTACATGCCAAGCACAGCTTAGGTTTTGAGTTCCGTTTAGGGTTAGGTCTCTTAGGGTTAGGGTTAGGGTTAGGGTTAGGGTTAGGGTTAGGTACATGCCATGCACAGCTGAGGTTCAGAGTTCCGTTTAGTGTTAGGTCTTTTCAGGTTAGGGTTAGGGTTAGGGTTAGGGTTAGGGTTAGAATTAGGGTTAGGTTTAGGGTTAGGGTTAGGGTTAGGGTTAGGGTTAGGGTTAGGGTTAGGGTTAGGGTTAGAGTTAGTCTTAGGGTTAGGTATATGCCATGCACAGCTGAGGTTTAGAGTTCCGTTTAGGGTTAGGTCTCTTAGGGTTAGGGTTAGGGTTAGGGTTAGGGTTAGGTACATGCCATGCACAGCTGAGGTTTAGCGTTCCGTCTAGGGTTAGGCCTCTTAGGGTCAGGATTAGGGTTAGGTTTAGGATTAGGGTTAGGGTTAGGGTTAGGGTTAGGGTTAGGTACATGCCATGCACAACTGAGGTTTAGAGTTCCGTCTCGGGTTAGGCCTCTTAGGGTGAGGATTAGGGTTAGGTTTAGGATTAGGGTTAGGGTTAGGGTTAGGGTTAGGGTTAGGTACATGCCAAGCACAGCTTAGGTTTTGAGTTCCGTTTAGGGTTAGGTCTCTTAGGGTTGGGGTTAGGGTTAGGGTTACGGTTAGGGTTACGGTTAGGGTTAGGGTTAGGGTTAGGTACATGCCATGCACAGCTGTAGGTTTAGAGTTCCGTTTAGGGTTAGGTCTTTTAGGGTTAGGGTTAGGGTTAGGGTTAGGGTTAGGGTTAGGGTTAGGGTTAGGGTTAGGTACATGCCATGCACAGCTGAGGTTTAGAGTCCCGTTTAGGGTTAGGTCTATTAGGGTTAGGGTTAGGGTTAGGGTTAGGGTTAGGGTTAGGGTTAGGGTTAGGGTTAGGGTTAGGATTAGGGTTAGGGTTAGGGTTATTGTTAGGGTTAGGGTTAGGTACATGCCATGCATAGCTGAGGTTTAGAGTTCCCTTCAGGGTTAGGTCTCTTACGGTTAGGGTTAGGGTTAGGGTTAGGTACATGCCAAGCACAGCTTAGGATTTGAGTTCTGTTTAGGGTTAGGTCTCTTAGGGTTAGGGTTAGGGTTAGGGTTAGGGTTAGGGTTAGGGTTAGGGTTAGGGTTAGGGTTAGGGTTAGGTACATGCCATGCACAGCTGAGGTTTTGAGTTCCGTTTAGGGTTAGCTCTCTTAGGGTCAGTTTTATGGTTAGAGTTAGGGTTAGGGTTAGGGTTAGGGTTAGGGTTAGGGTTAGGTACATGCCATGCACAACTGAGGTTTAGAGTTCCGTCTCGGGTTAGGCCTCTTAGGGTGAGGATTAGGGTTAGGTTTAGGATTAGGGTTAGGGTTAGGGTTAGGGTTAGGGTTAGGTACATGCCAAGCACAGCTTAGGTTTTGAGTTCCGTTTAGGGTTAGGTCTCTTAGGGTTGGGGTTAGGGTTAGGGTTACGGTTAGGGTTACGGTTAGGGTTAGGGTTAGGGTTAGGTACATGCCATGCACAGCTGTAGGTTTAGAGTTCCGTTTAGGGTTAGGTCTTTTAGGGTTAGGGTTAGGGTTAGGGTTAGGGTTAGGGTTAGGGTTAGGGTTAGGGTTAGGTACATGCCATGCACAGCTGAGGTTTAGAGTCCCGTTTAGGGTTAGGTCTATTAGGGTTAGGGTTAGGGTTAGGGTTAGGGTTAGGGTTAGGGTTAGGGTTAGGGTTATTGTTAGGGTTAGGGTTAGGTACATGCCATGCATATCTGAGGTTTAGAGTTCCCTTCAGGGTTAGGTCTCTTACGGTTAGGGTTAGGGTTAGGGTTAGGTACATGCCAAGCACAGCTTAGGATTTGAGTTCTGTTTAGGGTTAGGTCTCTTAGGGTTAGGGTTAGGGTTAGGGTTAGGGTTAGGGTTAGGGTTAGGGTTAGGGTTAGGGTTAGGGTTAGGGTTAGGTACATGCCATGCACAGCTGAGGTTTTGAGTTCCGTTTAGGGTTAGCTCTCTTAGGGTCAGTTTTATGGTTAGAGTTAGGGTTAGGGTTAGGGTTAGGGTTAGGGTTAGGGTTAGGTTTAGGGTTAGGGTTAGGGTTAGGGTTAGGGTTATGTACATGCCATGCACAGCTGAGGTTTAGAGTTCCGTCTCGGGTTAGGCCTCTTAGGGTGAGGATTAGGGTTAGGTTTAGGATTAGGGTTAGAGTTAGGGTTAGGGTTAGGGTTAGGTACATGCCATGCAAAGCTGAGGTTTAGAGTTCCGTTTAGGGTTAGGTCTCTTAGGG
>NW_026599594.1:2585000-2587500 GCF_023634155.1 Falco peregrinus | reverse complement strand
GTCTTTTAGGGTTAGGGTTAGGGTTAGTGTTAGGGTTAGGGTTAGGTACATGCCGTGCACAGCTGAGGTTTAGATATCCGTTCAGGCTTAGGTCTCTTAGGGTTAGGGTTAGGGTTAGGGTTAGGTACATGCCAAGAACAGCTTAGGTTTTGAGTTCCGTTTAGGGTTAGGTCTCTTAGGGTTAGGGTTAGGGTTAGGGTTACGGTTCGGGTTAGGGTTAGGGTTAGGGTTAGCGTTAGGTACATGCCATGCACAGCTGCAGGTTTAGAGTTCCGTTTAGGGTTAGGTCTTTTAGGGTTAGGGTTAGGGTTAGGGTTAGGGTTAGGGTTAGGGTTAGGGTTAGGGTTAGGGTTAGGGTTAGGTACATGCCATGCACAGCTGAGGTTTAGAGTTCCGTTTAGGGTTAGGTCTGTTAGGGTTAGGGTTAGGGTTAGGGTTAGGGTTAGGGTTAGGGTTAGGGTTACGGTTAGGGTTAGGGTTAGGGTTAGGTACATGCCAAGCACAGATGAGGTTTTGAGTTCCATTTAGGGTTAGGTCTCTTAGGGTTAGGGTTAGGGTTAGGGTTAGGGTTAGGTACATGCCATGCACAGCTGAGGTTTAGAGTTCCGTTTAGGGTTAGGTCTTTTAGGGTTAGGGTTAGGGTTAGGGTTAGGGTTAGGGTTAGGGTTAGGTACATGCCATGCACAGCTGTAGGTTTAGAGTTCCGTTTAGAGTTAGGTCTTTTAGGGTTAGGGTTAGGGTTAGGGTTAGGGTTAGGGTTAGGGTTAGGGTTAGGGTTAGGGTTAGGGTTAGGGTTAGGGTTAGGGTTAGGGTTAGGGTTAGGTACATGCCGTGCACAACTGAGGTTTAGAGATCCGTTCAGGGTTAGGTCTCTTAGGGTTAGGGTTAGGGTTAGGGTTAGGTACATGCCAAGCACAGCTTAGGTTTTGAGTTCCGTTTAGGGTTAGGTCTCTTAGGGTTAGGGTTAGGGTTAGGGTTAGGGTTAGGGTTAGGGTTAGGGTTAGGTACATGCCATGCACAGCTGAGGTTCAGAGTTCCGTTTAGTGTTAGGTCTTTTCAGGTTAGGGTTAGGGTTAGGGTTAGGGTTAGGGTTAGAATTAGGGTTAGGTTTAGGGTTAGGGTTAGGGTTAGGGTTAGGGTTAGGGTTAGGGTTAGGGTTAGGGTTAGGGTTAGGGTTAGGGTTAGGGTTAGGGTTAGAGTTAGTCTTAGGGTTAGGTATATGCCATGCACAGCTGAGGTTTAGAGTTCCGTTTAGGGTTAGGTCTCTTAGGGTTAGGGTTAGGGTTAGGTTTAGGGTTAGGTACATGCCATGCACAGCTGAGGTTTAGAGTTCCGTTTAGGGTTAGGTCTTTTAGGGTTAGGGTTAGGGTTAGGGTTAGGGTTAGGGTTAGGGTTAGGGTTAGGGTTAGGGTTAGGGTTAGGGTTAGGGTTAGGGTTAGGGTTAGGGTTAGTGTTAGGGTTAGGGTTAGGTACATGCCATGCACAGCTGAGGTTTAGAGTTCCGTTTAGGGTTAGGTCTCTTAGGCTTAGGGTTAAGGTTAGGGTTAGGGTTAGGGTTAGGGTTAGGGTTAGGTACATGCCATGCACAGCTGTAGGTTTAGAGTTCCGTTTAGGGTTAGGTCTTTTAGGGTTAGGGTTAGGGTTAGGGTTAGGGTTAGGGTTAGGGTTAGGGTTAGGGTTAGGGTTAGGGTAGGGTTAGGTACATGCCGTGCACAGCTGAGGTTTAGAGATCCGTTCAGGCTTAGGTCTCTTAGGGTTAGGGTTAGGGTTAGGGTTAGGTACATGCCAAGCACAGCTTAGGTTTTGAGTTCCGTTTAGGGTTAGGTCTCTTAGGGTTAGGGTTAGGGTTAGGGTTACGGTTCGGGTTAGGGTTAGGGTTAGGGTTAGCGTTAGGTACATGCCATGCACAGCTGTAGGTTTAGAGTTCCGTTTAGGGTTAGGTCTTTTAGGGTTAGGGTTAGGGTTAGGGTTAGGGTTAGGGTTAGGGTTAGGGTTAGGGTTAGGGTTAGGGTTAGGGTTAGGTACATGCCATGCACAGCTGAGGTTTAGAGTTCCGTTTAGGGTTAGGTCTCTTAGGGTTAGGGTTAGGGGTAGGGTTAGGGTTAGGGTTACGGTTAGGGTTAGGGTTAGGGTTAGGTACATGCCAAGCACAGATGAGGTTTTGAGTTCCATTTAGGGTTAGGTCTCTTAGGGTTAGGGTTAGGGTTAGGTACATGCCATGCACAGCTGAGGTTTAGAGTTCCGTTTAGGGTTAGGTCTTTTAGGGTTAGGGTTAGGGTTAGGGTTAGGGTTAGGGTTAGGGTTAGGGTTAGGGTTAGGGTTAGGGTTAGGATTAGGGTTAGGGTTAGGGTTAGGGTTAGGTACATGCCGTGCACAACTGAGGTTTAGAGATCCGTTCAGGGTTAGGTCTCTTAGGGTTAGGGTAAGGGTTAGGGTTAGGTACATGCCAAGCACAGCTTAGGTTTTGAGTTCCGTTTAGGGTTAGGTCTCTTAGGGTTAG
>NW_026599594.1:2557500-2575000 GCF_023634155.1 Falco peregrinus | reverse complement strand
GGGTTAGGGTTAGGGTTAGGGTTAGGGTTAGGGTTAGGTACATGCCACGCACAGCTGTAGGTTTAGAGTTCCGTTTAGGGTTAGGTCTTTTAGGGTTAGGGTTAGGGTTAGGGTTAGGGTTAGGGTTAGGGTTAGGGTTAGGGTTAGGTCTCTTAGGGTTAGGGTTAGGGTTAGGGTTAGGGTTAGTGTTAGGGTTAGGGTTGGGGTAAGGTACATGCCAAGCACAGATGAGGTTTTGAGTTCCATTTAGGGTTAGGTCTCTTAGGGTTAGGGTTAGGGTTAGGGTTAGGTACATGCCATGCACAGCTGAGGTTTAGAGTTCCGTTTAGGGTTAGGTCTTTTAGGGTTAGGGTTAGGGTAAGGGTTAGGGTTAGGGTTAGGTACATGCCATGCACAGCTGAGGTTTTGAGTTCCGTTTAGGGTTAGGTCTCTTAGGGTTAGGGTTAGGGTTAGGGTTAGGGTTAGGGTTAGGGTTAGGGTTAGGGTTAGGGTTAGGGTTAGGGTTAGGGTTAGGGTTAAGGTTAGGTACATGCCATGCACAGCTGAGGTTTAGAGTTCCGTTTAGGGTTAGGTCTTTTAGGGTTAGGGTTAGGGTTAGGGTTAGGGTTAGGGTTAGGTACATGCCATGCACAGCTGAGGTTTTGAATTCCGTTTAGGGATAGGTCTCTTAGGGTTAGGGTTAGGGTTAGGGTTAGGGTTAGGGTTAGGGTTAGGGTTAGGGTTAGGTACATGCCATCCACAGCTGAGGTGTTGAGTTCCGTTTAGGGTTAGGTCTCTTAGGGTTAGGGTTAGGGTTAGGGTTAGGGTTAGGGTTAGGTACATGCCATGCACAGCTGAGGTTTAGAGTTCCGTTTAGGGTTAGGTCTCTTAGGCTTAGGGTTAAGGTTAGGGTTAGGGTTAGGGTTAGGGTTAGGGTTAGGTACATGCCATGCACAGCTGTAGGTTTAGAGTTCCGTTTAGGGTTAGGTCTTTTAGGGTTAGGGTTAGGGTTAGGGTTAGGGTTAGGGTTAGGGTTAGGGTTAGGGTTAGTGTTAGGGTTAGGGTTAGGGTTAGGGTTAGGGTTAGGGTTAGGTACATGCCGTGCACAGCTGAGGTTTAGAGATCCGTTCAGGGTTAGGTCTCTTAGGGTTAGGGTTAGGGTTAGGGTTAGGGTTAGGGTTAGGGTTAGGGTTAGGTACATGCCACGCACAGCTGTAGGTTTAGAGTTCCGTTTAGGGTTAGGTCTTTTAGGGTTAGGGTTAGGGTTAGGGTTAGGGTTAGGGTTAGGGTTAGGGTTAGGGTTACGGTTAGGGTTACGGTTAGGGTTAGGGTTAGGGTTAGGGTTAGGTACATGCCAAGCACAGATGAGGTTTTGAGTTCCATTTAGGGTTAGGTCTCTTAGGGTTAGGGTTAGGGTTAGAGTTAGGGTTAGGTACATGCCATGCACAGCTGAGGTTTAGAGTTCCGTTTAGGGTTAGGTCTTTTAGGGTTAGGGTTAGGGTTAGGGTTAGGGTTAGGGTTAGGGTTAGGTACATGCCATGCACTGCTGTAGGTTTAGAGTTCCGTTTAGGGTTAGGTCTTTTAGGGTTAGGGTTAGGGTTAGGGTTAGGGTTAGGGTTAGGTTTAGGTACATGCCATGCACAGCTGAGGTTTTGAATTCCGTTTAGGGTTAGGTCTCTTAGGGTTAGGGTTAGGGTTAGGGTTAGGGTTAGGGTTAGTGTTAGGGTTAGGGTTAGGTACATGCCATGCACAGCTGAGGTTTTGAGTTCCGTTTAGGGTTAGGTCTCTTAGGGTTAGGGTTAGGGTTAGGGTTAGGGTTAGGGTTAGGGTTAGGGTTAGGGTTAGGGTTAGGGTTAGGTACATGCCATGCATAGCTGAGGTTTAGAGTTCCGTTTAGGGTTAGGTCTCTTAGGGTTAGGGTTAGGGTTAGGGTTAGGGTTAGTGTTAGGGTTAGTGTTAGGGTAAGGTACATGCCAAGCACAGATGAGGTTTTGAGTTCCATTTAGGGTTAGGTCTCTTAGGGTTAGGGTTAGGGTTAGGGTTAGGGTTAGGGTTAGGGTTAGGGTTAGGGTTAGGGTTAGGTACTTGCCATGCACAGCTGAGGTTTAGAGTTCCGTTTAGGGTTAGGTCTTTTAGGGTTAGGGTTAGGGTTAGGGTTAGGGTTAGGGTTAGGGTTAGGGTTAGGTACATGCCATGCACAGCTGTAGGTTTAGAGTTCCGTTTAGGGTTAGGTCTTTTAGGGTTAGGGTTAGGGTTAGGGTTAGGGTTAGGGTTAGGTACATGCCATGCACAGCTGAGGTTTTGAATTCCGTTTAGGGATAGGTCTCTTAGGGTTAGGGTTAGGGTTAGGGTTAGGGTTAGGGTTAGGGTTAGGGTTAGGGTTAGGTACATGCCATCCACAGCTGAGGTGTTGAGTTCCGTTTAGGGTTAGGTCTCTTAGGGTTAGGGTTAGGGTTAGGGTTAGGGTTAGGGTTAGGTACATGCCATGCACAGCTGAGGTTTAGAGTTCCGTTTAGGGTTAGGTCTCTTAGGCTTAGGGTTAAGGTTAGGGTTAGGGTTAGGGTTAGGGTTAGGGTTAGGTACATGCCATGCACAGCTGTAGGTTTAGAGTTCCGTTTAGGGTTAGGTCTTTTAGGGTTAGGGTTAGGGTTAGGGTTAGGGTTAGGGTTAGGGTTAGGGTTAGGGTTAGTGTTAGGGTTAGGGTTAGGGTTAGGGTTAGGGTTAGGGTTAGGTACATGCCGTGCACAGCTGAGGTTTAGAGATCCGTTCAGGGTTAGGTCTCTTAGGGTTAGGGTTAGGGTTAGGGTTAGGGTTAGGGTTAGGGTTAGGTACATGCCACGCACAGCTGTAGGTTTAGAGTTCCGTTTAGGGTTAGGTCTTTTAGGGTTAGGGTTAGGGTTAGGGTTAGGGTTAGGGTTAGGGTTAGGGTTAGGGTTAGGGTTAGGGTTAGGGTTAGGGTTAGGGTTAGGGTTAGGGTTAGTGTTAGGGTTAGGTACATGCCATGCATAGCTGAGGTTTAGAGTTCCGTTTAGGGTTAGGTCTCTTAGGGTTAGGGTTAGGGTTAGGGTTAGGGTTAGTGTTAGGGTTAGGGTTGGGGTAAGGTACATGCCAAGCACAGATGAGGTTTTGAGTTCCATTTAGGGTTAGGTCTCTTAGGGTTAGGGTTAGGGTTAGGGTTAGGTACATGCCATGCACAGCTGAGGTTTAGAGTTCCGTTTAGGGTTAGGTCTTTTAGGGTTAGGGTTAGGGTAAGGGTTAGGGTTAGGGTTAGGTACATGCCATGCACAGCTGAGGTTTTGAGTTCCGTTTAGGGTTAGGTCTCTTAGGGTTAGGGTTAGGGTTAGGGTTAGGGTTAGGGTTAGGGTTAGGGTTAGGGTTAGGGTTAGGGTTAGGGTTAGGGTTAGGGTTAAGGTTAGGTACATGCCATGCACAGCTGAGGTTTAGAGTTCCGTTTAGGGTTAGGTCTTTTAGGGTTAGGGTTAGGGTTAGGGTTAGGGTTAGGGTTAGGTACATGCCATGCACAGCTGAGGTTTTGAATTCCGTTTAGGGATAGGTCTCTTAGGGTTAGGGTTAGGGTTAGGGTTAGGGTTAGGGTTAGGGTTAGGGTTAGGGTTAGGTACATGCCATCCACAGCTGAGGTGTTGAGTTCCGTTTAGGGTTAGGTCTCTTAGGGTTAGGGTTAGGGTTAGGGTTAGGGTTAGGGTTAGGTACATGCCATGCACAGCTGAGGTTTAGAGTTCCGTTTAGGGTTAGGTCTCTTAGGCTTAGGGTTAAGGTTAGGGTTAGGGTTAGGGTTAGGGTTAGGGTTAGGTACATGCCATGCACAGCTGTAGGTTTAGAGTTCCGTTTAGGGTTAGGTCTTTTAGGGTTAGGGTTAGGGTTAGGGTTAGGGTTAGGGTTAGGGTTAGGGTTAGGGTTAGTGTTAGGGTTAGGGTTAGGGTTAGGGTTAGGGTTAGGGTTAGGTACATGCCGTGCACAGCTGAGGTTTAGAGATCCGTTCAGGGTTAGGTCTCTTAGGGTTAGGGTTAGGGTTAGGGTTAGGGTTAGGGTTAGGGTTAGGGTTAGGTACATGCCACGCACAGCTGTAGGTTTAGAGTTCCGTTTAGGGTTAGGTCTTTTAGGGTTAGGGTTAGGGTTAGGGTTAGGGTTAGGGTTAGGGTTAGGGTTAGGGTTACGGTTAGGGTTACGGTTAGGGTTAGGGTTAGGGTTAGGGTTAGGTACATGCCAAGCACAGATGAGGTTTTGAGTTCCATTTAGGGTTAGGTCTCTTAGGGTTAGGGTTAGGGTTAGAGTTAGGGTTAGGTACATGCCATGCACAGCTGAGGTTTAGAGTTCCGTTTAGGGTTAGGTCTTTTAGGGTTAGGGTTAGGGTTAGGGTTAGGGTTAGGGTTAGGGTTAGGTACATGCCATGCACTGCTGTAGGTTTAGAGTTCCGTTTAGGGTTAGGTCTTTTAGGGTTAGGGTTAGGGTTAGGGTTAGGGTTAGGGTTAGGTTTAGGTACATGCCATGCACAGCTGAGGTTTTGAATTCCGTTTAGGGTTAGGTCTCTTAGGGTTAGGGTTAGGGTTAGGGTTAGGGTTAGGGTTAGTGTTAGGGTTAGGGTTAGGTACATGCCATGCACAGCTGAGGTTTTGAGTTCCGTTTAGGGTTAGGTCTCTTAGGGTTAGGGTTAGGGTTAGGGTTAGGGTTAGGGTTAGGGTTAGGGTTAGGGTTAGGGTTAGGGTTAGGTACATGCCATGCATAGCTGAGGTTTAGAGTTCCGTTTAGGGTTAGGTCTCTTAGGGTTAGGGTTAGGGTTAGGGTTAGGGTTAGTGTTAGGGTTAGTGTTAGGGTAAGGTACATGCCAAGCACAGATGAGGTTTTGAGTTCCATTTAGGGTTAGGTCTCTTAGGGTTAGGGTTAGGGTTAGGGTTAGGGTTAGGGTTAGGGTTAGGGTTAGGGTTAGGGTTAGGTACTTGCCATGCACAGCTGAGGTTTAGAGTTCCGTTTAGGGTTAGGTCTTTTAGGGTTAGGGTTAGGGTTAGGGTTAGGGTTAGGGTTAGGGTTAGGGTTAGGTACATGCCATGCACAGCTGTAGGTTTAGAGTTCCGTTTAGGGTTAGGTCTTTTAGGGTTAGGGTTAGGGTTAGGGTTAGGGTTAGGGTTAGGGTTAGGGTTAGGGTTAGGGTTAGGGTTAGTGTTAGGGTTAGGGTTAGGTACATGCCATGCATAGCTGAGGTTTAGAGTTCCGTTTAGGGTTAGGTCTCTTAGGGTTAGGGTTAGGGTTAGGGTTAGGGTTAGTGTTAGGGTTAGGGTTAGGGTAAGGTACATGCCAAGCACAGATGAGGTTTTGAGTTCCATTTAGGGTTAGGTCTCTTTAGGGTTAGGGTTAGGGTTAGGGTTAGGTACATGCCATGCACAGCTGAGGTTTAGAGTTCCGTTTAGGGTTAGGTCTTTTAGGGTTAGGGTTAGGGTTAGGGTTAGGGTTAGGGTTAGGTACATGCCATGCACAGCTGAGGTTTTGAGTTCCGTTTAGGGTTAGGTCTCTTAGGGTTAGGGTTAGGGTTAGGGTTAGGGTTAGGGTTAGGGTTAGGGTTAGGGTTAGGGTTAGGGTTAGGGTTAAGGTTAGGTACATGCCATGCACAGCTGAGGTCTAGAGTTCCGTTTAGGGTTAGGTCTTTTAGGGTTAGGGTTAGGGTTAGGGTTAGGGTTAGGGTTAGGTACATGCCATGCACAGCTGAGGTTTTGAATTCCGTTTAGGGATAGGTCTCTTAGGGTTAGGGTTAGGGTTAGGGTTAGGGTTAGGGTTAGGGTTAGGGTTAGGGTTAGGGTTAGGTACATGCCATCCACAGCTGAGGTTTTGAATTCCGTTTAGGGTTAGGTCTCTTAGGGTTAGGGTTAGGGTTAGGGTTAGGGTTAGGGTTAGGTACATGCCATGCACAGCTGAGGTTTAGAGTTCCGTTTAGGGTTAGGTCTCTTAGGCTTAGGGTTAAGGTTAGGGTTAGGGTTAGGGTTAGGGTTAGGGTTAGGTACATGCCATGCACAGCTGTAGGTTTAGAGTTCCGTTTAGGGTTAGGTCTTTTAGGGTTAGGGTTAGGGTTAGGGTTAGGGTTAGGGTTAGGGTTAGGGTTAGGGTTAGTGTTAGGGTTAGGGTTAGGGTTAGGGTTAGGGTTAGGGTTAGGTACATGCCGTGCACAGCTGAGGTTTAGAGATCCGTTCAGGGTTAGGTCTCTTAGGGTTAGGGTTAGGGTTAGGGTTAGGGTTAGGGTTAGGGTTAGGGTTAGGTACATGCCACGCACAGCTGTAGGTTTAGAGTTCCGTTTAGGGTTAGGTCTTTTAGGGTTAGGGTTAGGGTTAGGGTTAGGGTTAGGGTTAGGGTTAGGGTTAGGGTTACGGTTAGGGTTACGGTTAGGGTTAGGGTTAGGGTTAGGGTTAGGTACATGCCAAGCACAGATGAGGTTTTGAGTTCCATTTAGGGTTAGGTCTCTTAGGGTTAGGGTTAGGGTTAGAGTTAGGGTTAGGTACATGCCATGCACAGCTGAGGTTTAGAGTTCCGTTTAGGGTTAGGTCTTTTAGGGTTAGGGTTAGGGTTAGGGTTAGGGTTAGGGTTAGGGTTAGGTACATGCCATGCACTGCTGTAGGTTTAGAGTTCCGTTTAGGGTTAGGTCTTTTAGGGTTAGGGTTAGGGTTAGGGTTAGGGTTAGGGTTAGGTTTAGGTACATGCCATGCACAGCTGAGGTTTTGAATTCCGTTTAGGGTTAGGTCTCTTAGGGTTAGGGTTAGGGTTAGGGTTAGGGTTAGGGTTAGTGTTAGGGTTAGGGTTAGGTACATGCCATGCACAGCTGAGGTTTTGAGTTCCGTTTAGGGTTAGGTCTCTTAGGGTTAGGGTTAGGGTTAGGGTTAGGGTTAGGGTTAGGGTTAGGGTTAGGGTTAGGGTTAGGTACATGCCATGCATAGCTGAGGTTTAGAGTTCCGTTTAGGGTTAGGTCTCTTAGGGTTAGGGTTAGGGTTAGGGTTAGGGTTAGTGTTAGGGTTAGGGTTAGGGTAAGGTACATGCCAAGCACAGATGAGGTTTTGAGTTCCATTTAGGGTTAGGTCTCTTAGGGTTAGGGTTAGGGTTAGGGTTAGGGTTAGGGTTAGGGTTAGGGTTAGGGTTAGGGTTAGGTACATGCCATGCACAGCTGAGGTTTAGAGTTCCGTTTAGGGTTAGGTCTTTTAGGGTTAGGGTTAGGGTTAGGGTTAGGGTTAGGGTTAGGGTTAGGGTTAGGGTTAGGGTTAGGTACATGCCATGCACAGCTGTAGGTTTAGAGTTCCGTTTAGGGTTAGGTCTTTTAGGGTTAGGGTTAGGGTTAGGGTTAGGGTTAGGGTTAGGGTTAGGGTTAGGGTTAGGGTTAGTGTTAGGGTTAGGGTTAGGTACATGCCATGCATAGCTGAGGTTTAGAGTTCCGTTTAGGGTTAGGTCTCTTAGGGTTAGGGTTAGGGTTAGGGTTAGGGTTAGTGTTAGGGTTAGGGTTAGGGTAAGGTACATGCCAAGCACAGATGAGGTTTTGAGTTCCATTTAGGGTTAGGTCTCTTTAGGGTTAGGGTTAGGGTTAGGGTTAGGTACATGCCATGCACAGCTGAGGTTTAGAGTTCCGTTTAGGGTTAGGTCTTTTAGGGTTAGGGTTAGGGTTAGGGTTAGGGTTAGGGTTAGGTACATGCCATGCACAGCTGAGGTTTTGAGTTCCGTTTAGGGTTAGGTCTCTTAGGGTTAGGGTTAGGGTTAGGGTTAGGGTTAGGGTTAGGGTTAGGGTTAGGGTTAGGGTTAGGGTTAGGGTTAAGGTTAGGTACATGCCATGCACAGCTGAGGTCTAGAGTTCCGTTTAGGGTTAGGTCTTTTAGGGTTAGGGTTAGGGTTAGGGTTAGGGTTAGGGTTAGGTACATGCCATGCACAGCTGAGGTTTTGAATTCCGTTTAGGGATAGGTCTCTTAGGGTTAGGGTTAGGGTTAGGGTTAGGGTTAGGGTTAGGGTTAGGGTTAGGGTTAGGGTTAGGGTTAGGGTTAGGTACATGCCATGCATAGCTGAGGTTTAGAGTTCCGTTTAGGGTTAGGTCTCTTAGGGTTAGGGTTAGGGTTAGGGTTAGGGTTAGGGTTAGTGTTAGGGTTAGGGTTAGGGTAAGGTACATGCCAAGCACAGATGAGGTTTTGAGTTCCATTTAGGGTTAGGTCTCTTAGGGTTAGGGTTAGGGTTAGGGTTAGGGTTAGGGTTAGGGTTAGGGTTAGGGTTAGGGTTAGGGTTAGGTACATGCCATGCACAGCTGAGGTTTAGAGTTCCATTTAGGGTTAGGTCTTTTAGGGTTAGGGTTAGGGTTAGGGTTAGGGTTAGGGTTAGGGTTAGGTACATGCCATGCACAGCTGTAGGTTTAGAGTTCCGTTTAGGGTTAGGTCTTTTAGGGTTAGGGTTAGGGTTAGGGTTAGGGTTAGGGTTAGGGTTAGGGTTAGGGTTAGGGTTAGGGTTAGGGTTAGGGTTAGGGTTAGGGTTAGTGTTAGGGTTAGGTACATGCCATGCATAGCTGAGGTTTAGAGTTCCGTTTAGGGTTAGGTCTCTTAGGGTTAGGGTTAGGGTTAGGGTTAGGGTTAGTGTTAGGGTTAGGGTTGGGGTAAGGTACATGCCAAGCACAGATGAGGTTTTGAGTTCCATTTAGGGTTAGGTCTCTTAGGGTTAGGGTTAGGGTTAGGGTTAGGTACATGCCATGCACAGCTGAGGTTTAGAGTTCCGTTTAGGGTTAGGTCTTTTAGGGTTAGGGTTAGGGTAAGGGTTAGGGTTAGGGTTAGGTACATGCCATGCACAGCTGAGGTTTTGAGTTCCGTTTAGGGTTAGGTCTCTTAGGGTTAGGGTTAGGGTTAGGGTTAGGGTTAGGGTTAGGGTTAGGGTTAGGGTTAGGGTTAGGGTTAGGGTTAGGGTTAGGGTTAGGGTTAAGGTTAGGTACATGCCATGCACAGCTGAGGTTTAGAGTTCCGTTTAGGGTTAGGTCTTTTAGGGTTAGGGTTAGGGTTAGGGTTAGGGTTAGGGTTAGGTACATGCCATGCACAGCTGAGGTTTTGAATTCCGTTTAGGGATAGGTCTCTTAGGGTTAGGGTTAGGGTTAGGGTTAGGGTTAGGGTTAGGGTTAGGGTTAGGGTTAGGTACATGCCATCCACAGCTGAGGTGTTGAGTTCCGTTTAGGGTTAGGTCTCTTAGGGTTAGGGTTAGGGTTAGGGTTAGGGTTAGGGTTAGGTACATGCCATGCACAGCTGAGGTTTAGAGTTCCGTTTAGGGTTAGGTCTCTTAGGCTTAGGGTTAAGGTTAGGGTTAGGGTTAGGGTTAGGGTTAGGGTTAGGTACATGCCATGCACAGCTGTAGGTTTAGAGTTCCGTTTAGGGTTAGGTCTTTTAGGGTTAGGGTTAGGGTTAGGGTTAGGGTTAGGGTTAGGGTTAGGGTTAGGGTTAGTGTTAGGGTTAGGGTTAGGGTTAGGGTTAGGGTTAGGGTTAGGTACATGCCGTGCACAGCTGAGGTTTAGAGATCCGTTCAGGGTTAGGTCTCTTAGGGTTAGGGTTAGGGTTAGGGTTAGGGTTAGGGTTAGGGTTAGGGTTAGGTACATGCCACGCACAGCTGTAGGTTTAGAGTTCCGTTTAGGGTTAGGTCTTTTAGGGTTAGGGTTAGGGTTAGGGTTAGGGTTAGGGTTAGGGTTAGGGTTAGGGTTAGGGTTAGGGTTAGGGTTAGGGTTAGGGTTAGTGTTAGGGTTAGGTACATGCCATGCATAGCTGAGGTTTAGAGTTCCGTTTAGGGTTAGGTCTCTTAGGGTTAGGGTTAGGGTTAGGGTTAGGGTTAGTGTTAGGGTTAGGGTTGGGGTAAGGTACATGCCAAGCACAGATGAGGTTTTGAGTTCCATTTAGGGTTAGGTCTCTTAGGGTTAGGGTTAGGGTTAGGGTTAGGTACATGCCATGCACAGCTGAGGTTTAGAGTTCCGTTTAGGGTTAGGTCTTTTAGGGTTAGGGTTAGGGTAAGGGTTAGGGTTAGGGTTAGGTACATGCCATGCACAGCTGAGGTTTTGAGTTCCGTTTAGGGTTAGGTCTCTTAGGGTTAGGGTTAGGGTTAGGGTTAGGGTTAGGGTTAGGGTTAGGGTTAGGGTTAGGGTTAGGGTTAGGGTTAGGGTTAGGGTTAAGGTTAGGTACATGCCATGCACAGCTGAGGTTTAGAGTTCCGTTTAGGGTTAGGTCTTTTAGGGTTAGGGTTAGGGTTAGGGTTAGGGTTAGGGTTAGGTACATGCCATGCACAGCTGAGGTTTTGAATTCCGTTTAGGGATAGGTCTCTTAGGGTTAGGGTTAGGGTTAGGGTTAGGGTTAGGGTTAGGGTTAGGGTTAGGGTTAGGTACATGCCATCCACAGCTGAGGTGTTGAGTTCCGTTTAGGGTTAGGTCTCTTAGGGTTAGGGTTAGGGTTAGGGTTAGGGTTAGGGTTAGGTACATGCCATGCACAGCTGAGGTTTAGAGTTCCGTTTAGGGTTAGGTCTCTTAGGCTTAGGGTTAAGGTTAGGGTTAGGGTTAGGGTTAGGGTTAGGGTTAGGTACATGCCATGCACAGCTGTAGGTTTAGAGTTCCGTTTAGGGTTAGGTCTTTTAGGGTTAGGGTTAGGGTTAGGGTTAGGGTTAGGGTTAGGGTTAGGGTTAGGGTTAGTGTTAGGGTTAGGGTTAGGGTTAGGGTTAGGGTTAGGGTTAGGTACATGCCGTGCACAGCTGAGGTTTAGAGATCCGTTCAGGGTTAGGTCTCTTAGGGTTAGGGTTAGGGTTAGGGTTAGGGTTAGGGTTAGGGTTAGGGTTAGGTACATGCCACGCACAGCTGTAGGTTTAGAGTTCCGTTTAGGGTTAGGTCTTTTAGGGTTAGGGTTAGGGTTAGGGTTAGGGTTAGGGTTAGGGTTAGGGTTAGGGTTACGGTTAGGGTTACGGTTAGGGTTAGGGTTAGGGTTAGGGTTAGGTACATGCCAAGCACAGATGAGGTTTTGAGTTCCATTTAGGGTTAGGTCTCTTAGGGTTAGGGTTAGGGTTAGAGTTAGGGTTAGGTACATGCCATGCACAGCTGAGGTTTAGAGTTCCGTTTAGGGTTAGGTCTTTTAGGGTTAGGGTTAGGGTTAGGGTTAGGGTTAGGGTTAGGGTTAGGTACATGCCATGCACTGCTGTAGGTTTAGAGTTCCGTTTAGGGTTAGGTCTTTTAGGGTTAGGGTTAGGGTTAGGGTTAGGGTTAGGGTTAGGTTTAGGTACATGCCATGCACAGCTGAGGTTTTGAATTCCGTTTAGGGTTAGGTCTCTTAGGGTTAGGGTTAGGGTTAGGGTTAGGGTTAGGGTTAGTGTTAGGGTTAGGGTTAGGTACATGCCATGCACAGCTGAGGTTTTGAGTTCCGTTTAGGGTTAGGTCTCTTAGGGTTAGGGTTAGGGTTAGGGTTAGGGTTAGGGTTAGGGTTAGGGTTAGGGTTAGGGTTAGGGTTAGGTACATGCCATGCATAGCTGAGGTTTAGAGTTCCGTTTAGGGTTAGGTCTCTTAGGGTTAGGGTTAGGGTTAGGGTTAGGGTTAGTGTTAGGGTTAGTGTTAGGGTAAGGTACATGCCAAGCACAGATGAGGTTTTGAGTTCCATTTAGGGTTAGGTCTCTTAGGGTTAGGGTTAGGGTTAGGGTTAGGGTTAGGGTTAGGGTTAGGGTTAGGGTTAGGGTTAGGTACTTGCCATGCACAGCTGAGGTTTAGAGTTCCGTTTAGGGTTAGGTCTTTTAGGGTTAGGGTTAGGGTTAGGGTTAGGGTTAGGGTTAGGGTTAGGGTTAGGTACATGCCATGCACAGCTGTAGGTTTAGAGTTCCGTTTAGGGTTAGGTCTTTTAGGGTTAGGGTTAGGGTTAGGGTTAGGGTTAGGGTTAGGGTTAGGGTTAGGGTTAGGGTTAGTGTTAGGGTTAGGGTTAGGTACATGCCATGCATAGCTGAGGTTTAGAGTTCCGTTTAGGGTTAGGTCTCTTAGGGTTAGGGTTAGGGTTAGGGTTAGGGTTAGTGTTAGGGTTAGGGTTAGGGTAAGGTACATGCCAAGCACAGATGAGGTTTTGAGTTCCATTTAGGGTTAGGTCTCTTTAGGGTTAGGGTTAGGGTTAGGGTTAGGTACATGCCATGCACAGCTGAGGTTTAGAGTTCCGTTTAGGGTTAGGTCTTTTAGGGTTAGGGTTAGGGTTAGGGTTAGGGTTAGGGTTAGGTACATGCCATGCACAGCTGAGGTTTTGAGTTCCGTTTAGGGTTAGGTCTCTTAGGGTTAGGGTTAGGGTTAGGGTTAGGGTTAGGGTTAGGGTTAGGGTTAGGGTTAGGGTTAGGGTTAGGGTTAAGGTTAGGTACATGCCATGCACAGCTGAGGTCTAGAGTTCCGTTTAGGGTTAGGTCTTTTAGGGTTAGGGTTAGGGTTAGGGTTAGGGTTAGGGTTAGGTACATGCCATGCACAGCTGAGGTTTTGAATTCCGTTTAGGGATAGGTCTCTTAGGGTTAGGGTTAGGGTTAGGGTTAGGGTTAGGGTTAGGGTTAGGGTTAGGGTTAGGGTTAGGTACATGCCATGCACAGCTGAGGTTTTGAATTCCGTTTAGGGATAGGTCTCTTAGGGTTAGGGTTAGGGTTAGGGTTAGGGTTAGGGTTAGGGTTAGGGTTAGGGTTAGGGTTAGGGTTAGGGTTAGGGTTAGGGTTAAGGTTAGGTACATGCCATGCACAGCTGAGGTTTAGAGTTCCGTTTAGGGTTAGGTCTTTTAGGGTTAGGGTTAGGGTTAGGGTTAGGGTTAGGGTTAGGTACATGCCATGCACAGCTGAGGTTTTGAATTCCGTTTAGGGATAGGTCTCTTAGGGTTAGGGTTAGGGTTAGGGTTAGGGTTAGGGTTAGGGTTAGGGTTAGGGTTAGGTACATGCCATCCACAGCTGAGGTGTTGAGTTCCGTTTAGGGTTAGGTCTCTTAGGGTTAGGGTTAGGGTTAGGGTTAGGGTTAGGGTTAGGTACATGCCATGCACAGCTGAGGTTTAGAGTTCCGTTTAGGGTTAGGTCTCTTAGGCTTAGGGTTAAGGTTAGGGTTAGGGTTAGGGTTAGGGTTAGGGTTAGGTACATGCCATGCACAGCTGTAGGTTTAGAGTTCCGTTTAGGGTTAGGTCTTTTAGGGTTAGGGTTAGGGTTAGGGTTAGGGTTAGGGTTAGGGTTAGGGTTAGGGTTAGTGTTAGGGTTAGGGTTAGGGTTAGGGTTAGGGTTAGGGTTAGGTACATGCCGTGCACAGCTGAGGTTTAGAGATCCGTTCAGGGTTAGGTCTCTTAGGGTTAGGGTTAGGGTTAGGGTTAGGGTTAGGGTTAGGGTTAGGGTTAGGTACATGCCACGCACAGCTGTAGGTTTAGAGTTCCGTTTAGGGTTAGGTCTTTTAGGGTTAGGGTTAGGGTTAGGGTTAGGGTTAGGGTTAGGGTTAGGGTTAGGGTTACGGTTAGGGTTACGGTTAGGGTTAGGGTTAGGGTTAGGGTTAGGTACATGCCAAGCACAGATGAGGTTTTGAGTTCCATTTAGGGTTAGGTCTCTTAGGGTTAGGGTTAGGGTTAGAGTTAGGGTTAGGTACATGCCATGCACAGCTGAGGTTTAGAGTTCCCTTTAGGGTTAGGTCTTTTAGGGTTAGGGTTAGGGTTAGGGTTAGGGTTAGGGTTAGGGTTAGGTACATGCCATGCACTGCTGTAGGTTTAGAGTTCCGTTTAGGGTTAGGTCTTTTAGGGTTAGGGTTAGGGTTAGGGTTAGGGTTAGGGTTAGGTTTAGGTACATGCCATGCACAGCTGAGGTTTTGAATTCCGTTTAGGGTTAGGTCTCTTAGGGTTAGGGTTAGGGTTAGGGTTAGGGTTAGGGTTAGTGTTAGGGTTAGGGTTAGGTACATGCCATGCACAGCTGAGGTTTTGAGTTCCGTTTAGGGTTAGGTCTCTTAGGGTTAGGGTTAGGGTTAGGGTTAGGGTTAGGGTTAGGGTTAGGGTTAGGGTTAGGGTTAGGTACATGCCATGCATAGCTGAGGTTTAGAGTTCCGTTTAGGGTTAGGTCTCTTAGGGTTAGGGTTAGGGTTAGGGTTAGGGTTAGTGTTAGGGTTAGGGTTAGGGTAAGGTACATGCCAAGCACAGATGAGGTTTTGAGTTCCATTTAGGGTTAGGTCTCTTAGGGTTAGGGTTAGGGTTAGGGTTAGGGTTAGGGTTAGGGTTAGGGTTAGGGTTAGGGTTAGGTACATGCCATGCACAGCTGAGGTTTAGAGTTCCGTTTAGGGTTAGGTCTTTTAGGGTTAGGGTTAGGGTTAGGGTTAGGGTTAGGGTTAGGGTTAGGGTTAGGTACATGCCATGCACAGCTGTAGGTTTAGAGTTCCGTTTAGGGTTAGGTCTTTTAGGGTTAGGGTTAGGGTTAGGGTTAGGGTTAGGGTTAGGGTTAGGGTTAGGGTTAGGGTTAGTGTTAGGGTTAGGGTTAGGTACATGCCATGCATAGCTGAGGTTTAGAGTTCCGTTTAGGGTTAGGTCTCTTAGGGTTAGGGTTAGGGTTAGGGTTAGGGTTAGTGTTAGGGTTAGGGTTAGGGTAAGGTACATGCCAAGCACAGATGAGGTTTTGAGTTCCATTTAGGGTTAGGTCTCTTTAGGGTTAGGGTTAGGGTTAGGGTTAGGTACATGCCATGCACAGCTGAGGTTTAGAGTTCCGTTTAGGGTTAGGTCTTTTAGGGTTAGGGTTAGGGTTAGGGTTAGGGTTAGGGTTAGGTACATGCCATGCACAGCTGAGGTTTTGAGTTCCGTTTAGGGTTAGGTCTCTTAGGGTTAGGGTTAGGGTTAGGGTTAGGGTTAGGGTTAGGGTTAGGGTTAGGGTTAGGGTTAGGGTTAGGGTTAAGGTTAGGTACATGCCATGCACAGCTGAGGTTTAGAGTTCCGTTTAGGGTTAGGTCTTTTAGGGTTAGGGTTAGGGTTAGGGTTAGGGTTAGGGTTAGGTACATGCCATGCACAGCTGAGGTTTTGAATTCCGTTTAGGGATAGGTCTCTTAGGGTTAGGGTTAGGGTTAGGGTTAGGGTTAGGGTTAGGGTTAGGGTTAGGGTTAGGGTTAGGTACATGCCATGCACAGCTGAGGTTTTGAATTCCGTTTAGGGATAGGTCTCTTAGGGTTAGGGTTAGGGTTAGGGTTAGGGTTAGGGTTAGGGTTAGGGTTAGGGTTAGGGTTAGGGTTAGGGTTAGGGTTAGGGTTAGGTACATGCCATGCACAGCTGTAGGTTTAGAGTTCCGTTTAGGGTTAGGTCTTTTAGGGTTAGGGTTAGGGTTAGGGTTAGGGTTAGGGTTAGGTACATGCCATGCACAGCTGAGGTTTAGAGTCCCGTTTAGGGTTAGGTCTATTAGGGTTAGGGTTAGGGTTAGGGTTAGGGTTAGGGTTAGGGTTAGGGTTAGGGTTAGGGTTAGGGTTAGGGTTAGGGTTAGGGTTAGGGTTAGGGTTAGGGTTAGGGTTAGGGTTAGGGTTAAGGTTAGGTACATGCCATGCACAGCTGAGGTTTAGAGTTCCGTTTAGGGTTAGGTCTTTTAGGGTTAGGGTTAGGGTTAGGGTTAGGGTTAGGGTTAGGTACATGCCATGCACAGCTGAGGTTTTGAATTCCGTTTAGGGATAGGTCTCTTAGGGTTAGGGTTAGGGTTAGGGTTAGGGTTAGGGTTAGGGTTAGGGTTAGGGTTAGGTACATGCCATCCACAGCTGAGGTGTTGAGTTCCGTTTAGGGTTAGGTCTCTTAGGGTTAGGGTTAGGGTTAGGGTTAGGGTTAGGGTTAGGTACATGCCATGCACAGCTGAGGTTTAGAGTTCCGTTTAGGGTTAGGTCTCTTAGGCTTAGGGTTAAGGTTAGGGTTAGGGTTAGGGTTAGGGTTAGGGTTAGGTACATGCCATGCACAGCTGTAGGTTTAGAGTTCCGTTTAGGGTTAGGTCTTTTAGGGTTAGGGTTAGGGTTAGGGTTAGGGTTAGGGTTAGGGTTAGGGTTAGGGTTAGTGTTAGGGTTAGGGTTAGGGTTAGGGTTAGGGTTAGGGTTAGGTACATGCCGTGCACAGCTGAGGTTTAGAGATCCGTTCAGGGTTAGGTCTCTTAGGGTTAGGGTTAGGGTTAGGGTTAGGGTTAGGGTTAGGGTTAGGGTTAGGTACATGCCACGCACAGCTGTAGGTTTAGAGTTCCGTTTAGGGTTAGGTCTTTTAGGGTTAGGGTTAGGGTTAGGGTTAGGGTTAGGGTTAGGGTTAGGGTTAGGGTTACGGTTAGGGTTACGGTTAGGGTTAGGGTTAGGGTTAGGGTTAGGTACATGCCAAGCACAGATGAGGTTTTGAGTTCCATTTAGGGTTAGGTCTCTTAGGGTTAGGGTTAGGGTTAGAGTTAGGGTTAGGTACATGCCATGCACAGCTGAGGTTTAGAGTTCCCTTTAGGGTTAGGTCTTTTAGGGTTAGGGTTAGGGTTAGGGTTAGGGTTAGGGTTAGGGTTAGGTACATGCCATGCACTGCTGTAGGTTTAGAGTTCCGTTTAGGGTTAGGTCTTTTAGGGTTAGGGTTAGGGTTAGGGTTAGGGTTAGGGTTAGGTTTAGGTACATGCCATGCACAGCTGAGGTTTTGAATTCCGTTTAGGGTTAGGTCTCTTAGGGTTAGGGTTAGGGTTAGGGTTAGGGTTAGGGTTAGTGTTAGGGTTAGGGTTAGGTACATGCCATGCACAGCTGAGGTTTTGAGTTCCGTTTAGGGTTAGGTCTCTTAGGGTTAGGGTTAGGGTTAGGGTTAGGGTTAGGGTTAGGGTTAGGGTTAGGGTTAGGGTTAGGTACATGCCATGCATAGCTGAGGTTTAGAGTTCCGTTTAGGGTTAGGTCTCTTAGGGTTAGGGTTAGGGTTAGGGTTAGGGTTAGTGTTAGGGTTAGGGTTAGGGTAAGGTACATGCCAAGCACAGATGAGGTTTTGAGTTCCATTTAGGGTTAGGTCTCTTAGGGTTAGGGTTAGGGTTAGGGTTAGGGTTAGGGTTAGGGTTAGGGTTAGGGTTAGGTACATGCCATGCACAGCTGAGGTTTAGAGTTCCGTTTAGGGTTAGGTCTTTTAGGGTTAGGGTTAGGGTTAGGGTTAGGGTTAGGGTTAGGGTTAGGGTTAGGTACATGCCATGCACAGCTGTAGGTTTAGAGTTCCGTTTAGGGTTAGGTCTTTTAGGGTTAGGGTTAGGGTTAGGGTTAGGGTTAGGGTTAGGGTTAGGGTTAGGGTTAGGGTTAGGGTTAGTGTTAGGGTTAGGGTTAGGTACATGCCATGCATAGCTGAGGTTTAGAGTTCCGTTTAGGGTTAGGTCTCTTAGGGTTAGGGTTAGGGTTAGGGTTAGGGTTAGTGTTAGGGTTAGGGTTAGGGTAAGGTACATGCCAAGCACAGATGAGGTTTTGAGTTCCATTTAGGGTTAGGTCTCTTTAGGGTTAGGGTTAGGGTTAGGGTTAGGTACATGCCATGCACAGCTGAGGTTTAGAGTTCCGTTTAGGGTTAGGTCTTTTAGGGTTAGGGTT
>NW_026599594.1:2537500-2547500 GCF_023634155.1 Falco peregrinus | reverse complement strand
TTAGGGTTAGGGTTAGGGTTAGGGTTAGGGTTAGGGTTAGGGTTAGGGTTAGGGTTAGGGTTAG
Source organism: Falco peregrinus (assembly GCF_023634155.1). Classification (NCBI taxonomy): domain Eukaryota; kingdom Metazoa; phylum Chordata; class Aves; order Falconiformes; family Falconidae; genus Falco; species Falco peregrinus. The sequence continues at coordinate 2,547,436 of NW_026599594.1, read as the reverse complement.
GGTTAGGGTTAAGGTTAGGTACATGCCATGCACAGCTGAGGTTTAGAGTTCCGTTTAGGGTTAGGTCTTTTAGGGTTAGGGTTAGGGTTAGGGTTAGGGTTAGGGTTAGGTACATGCCATGCACAGCTGAGGTTTTGAATTCCGTTTAGGGATAGGTCTCTTAGGGTTAGGGTTAGGGTTAGGGTTAGGGTTAGGGTTAGGGTTAGGGTTAGGGTTAGGTACATGCCATCCACAGCTGAGGTGTTGAGTTCCGTTTAGGGTTAGGTCTCTTAGGGTTAGGGTTAGGGTTAGGGTTAGGGTTAGGGTTAGGTACATGCCATGCACAGCTGAGGTTTAGAGTTCCGTTTAGGGTTAGGTCTCTTAGGCTTAGGGTTAAGGTTAGGGTTAGGGTTAGGGTTAGGGTTAGGGTTAGGTACATGCCATGCACAGCTGTAGGTTTAGAGTTCCGTTTAGGGTTAGGTCTTTTAGGGTTAGGGTTAGGGTTAGGGTTAGGGTTAGGGTTAGGGTTAGGGTTAGGGTTAGTGTTAGGGTTAGGGTTAGGGTTAGGGTTAGGGTTAGGGTTAGGTACATGCCGTGCACAGCTGAGGTTTAGAGATCCGTTCAGGGTTAGGTCTCTTAGGGTTAGGGTTAGGGTTAGGGTTAGGGTTAGGGTTAGGGTTAGGGTTAGGTACATGCCACGCACAGCTGTAGGTTTAGAGTTCCGTTTAGGGTTAGGTCTTTTAGGGTTAGGGTTAGGGTTAGGGTTAGGGTTAGGGTTAGGGTTAGGGTTAGGGTTAGGGTTACGGTTAGGGTTACGGTTAGGGTTAGGGTTAGGGTTAGGGTTAGGTACATGCCAAGCACAGATGAGGTTTTGAGTTCCATTTAGGGTTAGGTCTCTTAGGGTTAGGGTTAGGGTTAGAGTTAGGGTTAGGTACATGCCATGCACAGCTGAGGTTTAGAGTTCCGTTTAGGGTTAGGTCTTTTAGGGTTAGGGTTAGGGTTAGGGTTAGGGTTAGGGTTAGGGTTAGGTACATGCCATGCACTGCTGTAGGTTTAGAGTTCCGTTTAGGGTTAGGTCTTTTAGGGTTAGGGTTAGGGTTAGGGTTAGGGTTAGGGTTAGGTTTAGGTACATGCCATGCACAGCTGAGGTTTTGAATTCCGTTTAGGGTTAGGTCTCTTAGGGTTAGGGTTAGGGTTAGGGTTAGGGTTAGGGTTAGTGTTAGGGTTAGGGTTAGGTACATGCCATGCACAGCTGAGGTTTTGAGTTCCGTTTAGGGTTAGGTCTCTTAGGGTTAGGGTTAGGGTTAGGGTTAGGGTTAGGGTTAGGGTTAGGGTTAGGGTTAGGGTTAGGGTTAGGTACATGCCATGCATAGCTGAGGTTTAGAGTTCCGTTTAGGGTTAGGACTCTTAGGGTTAGGGTTAGGGTTAGGGTTAGGGTTAGTGTTAGGGTTAGGGTTAGGGTAAGGTACATGCCAAGCACAGATGAGGTTTTGAGTTCCATTTAGGGTTAGGTCTCTTAGGGTTAGGGTTAGGGTTAGGGTTAGGGTTAGGGTTAGGGTTAGGGTTAGGGTTAGGGTTAGGGTTAGGTACATGCCATGCACAGCTGAGGTTTAGAGTTCCGTTTAGGGTTAGGTCTTTTAGGGTTAGGGTTAGGGTTAGGGTTAGGGTTAGGGTTAGGGTTAGGGTTAGGTACATGCCATGCACAGCTGTAGGTTTAGAGTTCCGTTTAGGGTTAGGTCTTTTAGGGTTAGGGTTAGGGTTAGGGTTAGGGTTAGGGTTAGGGTTAGGGTTAGGGTTAGGGTTAGTGTTAGGGTTAGGGTTAGGTACATGCCATGCATAGCTGAGGTTTAGAGTTCCGTTTAGGGTTAGGTCTCTTAGGGTTAGGGTTAGGGTTAGGGTTAGGGTTAGTGTTAGGGTTAGGGTTAGGGTAAGGTACATGCCAAGCACAGATGAGGTTTTGAGTTCCATTTAGGGTTAGGTCTCTTTAGGGTTAGGGTTAGGGTTAGGGTTAGGTACATGCCATGCACAGCTGAGGTTTAGAGTTCCGTTTAGGGTTAGGTCTTTTAGGGTTAGGGTTAGGGTTAGGGTTAGGGTTAGGGTTAGGTACATGCCATGCACAGCTGAGGTTTTGAGTTCCGTTTAGGGTTAGGTCTCTTAGGGTTAGGGTTAGGGTTAGGGTTAGGGTTAGGGTTAGGGTTAGGGTTAGGGTTAGGGTTAGGGTTAGGGTTAAGGTTAGGTACATGCCATGCACAGCTGAGGTTTAGAGTTCCGTTTAGGGTTAGGTCTTTTAGGGTTAGGGTTAGGGTTAGGGTTAGGGTTAGGGTTAGGTACATGCCATGCACAGCTGAGGTTTTGAATTCCGTTTAGGGATAGGTCTCTTAGGGTTAGGGTTAGGGTTAGGGTTAGGGTTAGGGTTAGGGTTAGGGTTAGGGTTAGGGTTAGGTACATGCCATGCACAGCTGAGGTTTTGAATTCCGTTTAGGGATAGGTCTCTTAGGGTTAGGGTTAGGGTTAGGGTTAGGGTTAGGGTTAGGGTTAGGGTTAGGGTTAGGGTTAGGGTTAGGGTTAGGGTTAGTGTTAGGGTTAGGGTTAGGTACATGCCATGCATAGCTGAGGTTTAGAGTTCCGTTTAGGGTTAGGTCTCTTAGGGTTAGGGTTAGGGTTAGGGTTAGGGTTAGTGTTAGGGTTAGGGTTAGGGTAAGGTACATGCCAAGCACAGATGAGGTTTTGAGTTCCATTTAGGGTTAGGTCTCTTTAGGGTTAGGGTTAGGGTTAGGGTTAGGTACATGCCATGCACAGCTGAGGTTTAGAGTTCCGTTTAGGGTTAGGTCTTTTAGGTTTAGGGTTAGGGTTAGGGTTAGGGTTAGGGTTAGGTACATGCCATGCACAGCTGAGGTTTTGAGTTCCGTTTAGGGTTAGGTCTCTTAGGGTTAGGGTTAGGGTTAGGGTTAGGGTTAGGGTTAGGGTTAGGGTTAGGGTTAGGGTTAGGGTTAGGGTTAGGGTTAGGGTTAAGGTTAGGTACATGCCATGCACAGCTGAGGTTTAGAGTTCCGTTTAGGGTTAGGTCTTTTAGGGTTAGGGTTAGGGTTAGGGTTAGGGTTAGGGTTAGGTACATGCCATGCACAGCTGAGGTTTTGAATTCCGTTTAGGGATAGGTCTCTTAGGGTTAGGGTTAGGGTTAGGGTTAGGGTTAGGGTTAGGGTTAGGGTTAGGGTTAGGGTTAGGTACATGCCATGCACAGCTGAGGTGTTGAGTTCCGTTTAGGGTTAGGTCTCTTAGGGTTAGGGTTAGGGTTAGGGTTAGGGTTAGGGTTAGGTACATGCCACGCACAGCTGAGGTTTAGAGTTCCGTTTAGGGTTAGGTCTTTTAGGGTTAGGGTTAGGGTTAGGGTTAGGGTTAGGGTTAGGGTTAGGGTTAGGGTTAGGGTTAGGGTTAGGTACATGCCATGCACAGCTGAGGTTTAGAGTTCCGTTTAGGGTTAGGTCTCTTAGGCTTAGGGTTAAGGTTAGGGTTAGGGTTAGGGTTAGGGTTAGGGTTAGGTACATGCCATGCACAGCTGTAGGTTTAGAGTTCCGCTTAGGGTTAGGTCTTTTAGGGTTAGGGTTAGGGTTAGGGTTAGTGTTAGGGTTAGGGTTAGGGTTAGGGTTAGTGTTAGGGTTAGGGTTAGGGTTAGGGTTAGGGTTAGGGTTAGGGTTAGGTACATGCCGTGCACAGCTGAGGTTTAGAGATCCGTTCAGGGTTAGGTCTCTTAGGGTTAGGGTTAGGGTTAGGGTTAGGGTTAGGGTTAGGTACATGCCAAGCACAGCTTAGGTTTTGAGTTCCGTTTAGGGTTAGGTCTCTTAGGGTTAGGGTTAGGGTTAGGGTTACGGTTAGGGTTAGGGTTAGGGTTAGGGTTAGGGTTAGGGTTAGGTACATGCCACGCACAGCTGTAGGTTTAGAGTTCCGTTTAGGGTTAGGTCTTTTAGGGTTAGGGTTAGGGTTAGGGTTAGGGTTAGGGTTAGGGTTAGGGTTAGGGTTAGGGTTAGGGTTAGGGTTAGGGTTACGGTTACGGTTAGGGTTACGGTTAGGGTTAGGGTTAGGGTTAGGGTTAGGTACATGCCAAGCACAGATGAGGTTTTGAGTTCCATTTAGGGTTAGGTCTCTTAGGGTTAGGGTTAGGGTTAGAGTTAGGGTTAGGTACATGCCATGCACAGCTGAGGTTTAGAGTTCCGTTTAGGGTTAGGTCTTTTAGGGTTAGGGTTAGGGTTAGGGTTAGGGTTAGGGTTAGGTACATGCCATGCACAGCTGTAGGTTTAGAGTTCCGTTTAGGGTTAGGTCTTTTAGGGTTAGGGTTAGGGTTAGGGTTAGGGTTAGGGTTAGGTTTAGGTACATGCCATGCACAGCTGAGGTTTTGAATTCCGTTTAGGGTTAGGTCTCTTAGGGTTAGGGTTAGGGTTAGGGTTAGGGTTAGGGTTAGGGTTAGGGTTAGGGTTAGGTACATGCCATGCACAGCTGAGGTTTAGAGTTCCGTTTAGGGTTAGGTCTTTTAGGGTTAGGGTTAGGGTTAGGGTTAGGGTTAGGGTTAGGGTTAGGGTTAGGGTTAGGGTTAGGGTTAGGGTTAGGGTTAGGGTTAGGGTTAGGGTTAGGGTTAGTGTTAGGTACATGCCATGCATAGCTGAGGTTTAGAGTTCCGTTTAGGGTTAGGTCTCTTAGGGTTAGGGTTAGGGTTAGGGTTAGGGTTAGGGTTAGTGTTAGGGTTAGGGTTAGGGTAAGGTACATGCCAAGCACAGATGAGGTTTTGAGTTCCATTTAGGGTTAGGTCTCTTAGGGTTATGGTTAGGGTTAGGGTTAGGTACATGCCATGCACAGCTGAGGTTTAGAGTTCCGTTTAGGGTTAGGTCTTTTAGGGTTAGGGTTAGGGTTAGGGTTAGGGTTAGGGTTAGGTACATGCCATGCACAGCTGAGGTTTTGAGTTCCGTTTAGGGTTAGGTCTCTTAGGGTTAGGGTTAGGGTTAGGGTTAGGGTTAGGGTTAGGGTTAGGGTTAGGGTTAGGGTTAGGGTTAGGGTTAGGGTTAGGGTTAGGGTTAAGGTTAGGTACATGCCATGCACAGCTGAGGTTTAGAGTTCCGTTTAGGGTTAGGTCTTTTAGGGTTAGGGTTAGGGTTAGGGTTAGGGTTAGGGTTAGGTACATGCCATGCACAGCTGTAGGTTTAGAGTTCCGTTTAGGGTTAGGTCTTTTAGGGTTAGGGTTAGGGTTAGGGTTAGGGTTAGGGTTAGGGTTAGGGTTAGGGTTAGGGTTAGGGTTAGGGTTAGTGTTAGGGTTAGGGTTAGGTACATGCCATGCATAGCTGAGGTTTAGAGTTCCGTTTAGGGTTAGGTCTCTTAGGGTTAGGGTTAGGGTTAGGGTTAGGGTTAGTGTTAGGGTTAGGGTTAGGGTAAGGTACATGCCAAGCACAGATGAGGTTTTGAGTTCCATTTAGGGTTAGGTCTCTTTAGGGTTAGGGTTAGGGTTAGGGTTAGGTACATGCCATGCACAGCTGAGGTTTAGAGTTCCGTTTAGGGTTAGGTCTTTTAGGGTTAGGGTTAGGGTTAGGGTTAGGGTTAGGGTTAGGTACATGCCATGCACAGCTGAGGTTTTGAGTTCCGTTTAGGGTTAGGTCTCTTAGGGTTAGGGTTAGGGTTAGGGTTAGGGTTAGGGTTAGGGTTAGGGTTAGGGTTAGGGTTAGGGTTAGGGTTAGGGTTAAGGTTAGGTACATGCCATGCACAGCTGAGGTTTAGAGTTCCGTTTAGGGTTAGGTCTTTTAGGGTTAGGGTTAGGGTTAGGGTTAGGGTTAGGGTTAGGTACATGCCATGCACAGCTGAGGTTTTGAATTCCGTTTAGGGATAGGTCTCTTAGGGTTAGGGTTAGGGTTAGGGTTAGGGTTAGGGTTAGGGTTAGGGTTAGGGTTAGGGTTAGGTACATGCCATGCACAGCTGAGGTTTTGAATTCCGTTTAGGGATAGGTCTCTTAGGGTTAGGGTTAGGGTTAGGGTTAGGGTTAGGGTTAGGGTTAGGGTTAGGGTTAGGGTTAGTGTTAGGGTTAGGGTTAGGTACATGCCATGCATAGCTGAGGTTTAGAGTTCCGTTTAGGGTTAGGTCTCTTAGGGTTAGGGTTAGGGTTAGGGTTAGGGTTAGTGTTAGGGTTAGGGTTAGGGTAAGGTACATGCCAAGCACAGATGAGGTTTTGAGTTCCATTTAGGGTTAGGTCTCTTTAGGGTTAGGGTTAGGGTTAGGGTTAGGTACATGCCATGCACAGCTGAGGTTTAGAGTTCCGTTTAGGGTTAGGTCTTTTAGGTTTAGGGTTAGGGTTAGGGTTAGGGTTAGGGTTAGGTACATGCCATGCACAGCTGAGGTTTTGAGTTCCGTTTAGGGTTAGGTCTCTTAGGGTTAGGGTTAGGGTTAGGGTTAGGGTTAGGGTTAGGGTTAGGGTTAGGGTTAGGGTTAGGGTTAGGGTTAGGGTTAGGGTTAAGGTTAGGTACATGCCATGCACAGCTGAGGTTTAGAGTTCCGTTTAGGGTTAGGTCTTTTAGGGTTAGGGTTAGGGTTAGGGTTAGGGTTAGGGTTAGGTACATGCCATGCACAGCTGAGGTTTTGAATTCCGTTTAGGGATAGGTCTCTTAGGGTTAGGGTTAGGGTTAGGGTTAGGGTTAGGGTTAGGGTTAGGGTTAGGGTTAGGGTTAGGTACATGCCATGCACAGCTGAGGTGTTGAGTTCCGTTTAGGGTTAGGTCTCTTAGGGTTAGGGTTAGGGTTAGGGTTAGGGTTAGGGTTAGGTACATGCCACGCACAGCTGAGGTTTAGAGTTCCGTTTAGGGTTAGGTCTTTTAGGGTTAGGGTTAGGGTTAGGGTTAGGGTTAGGGTTAGGGTTAGGGTTAGGGTTAGGGTTAGGGTTAGGTACATGCCATGCACAGCTGAGGTTTAGAGTTCCGTTTAGGGTTAGGTCTCTTAGGCTTAGGGTTAAGGTTAGGGTTAGGGTTAGGGTTAGGGTTAGGGTTAGGTACATGCCATGCACAGCTGTAGGTTTAGAGTTCCGCTTAGGGTTAGGTCTTTTAGGGTTAGGGTTAGGGTTAGGGTTAGTGTTAGGGTTAGGGTTAGGGTTAGGGTTAGTGTTAGGGTTAGGGTTAGGGTTAGGGTTAGGGTTAGGGTTAGGGTTAGGTACATGCCGTGCACAGCTGAGGTTTAGAGATCCGTTCAGGGTTAGGTCTCTTAGGGTTAGGGTTAGGGTTAGGGTTAGGGTTAGGGTTAGGTACATGCCAAGCACAGCTTAGGTTTTGAGTTCCGTTTAGGGTTAGGTCTCTTAGGGTTAGGGTTAGGGTTAGGGTTACGGTTAGGGTTAGGGTTAGGGTTAGGGTTAGGGTTAGGGTTAGGTACATGCCACGCACAGCTGTAGGTTTAGAGTTCCGTTTAGGGTTAGGTCTTTTAGGGTTAGGGTTAGGGTTAGGGTTAGGGTTAGGGTTAGGGTTAGGGTTAGGGTTAGGGTTAGGGTTAGGGTTAGGGTTACGGTTACGGTTAGGGTTACGGTTAGGGTTAGGGTTAGGGTTAGGGTTAGGTACATGCCAAGCACAGATGAGGTTTTGAGTTCCATTTAGGGTTAGGTCTCTTAGGGTTAGGGTTAGGGTTAGAGTTAGGGTTAGGTACATGCCATGCACAGCTGAGGTTTAGAGTTCCGTTTAGGGTTAGGTCTTTTAGGGTTAGGGTTAGGGTTAGGGTTAGGGTTAGGGTTAGGTACATGCCATGCACAGCTGTAGGTTTAGAGTTCCGTTTAGGGTTAGGTCTTTTAGGGTTAGGGTTAGGGTTAGGGTTAGGGTTAGGGTTAGGGTTAGGTACATGCCATGCACAGCTGAGGTTTTGAATTCCGTTTAGGGTTAGGTCTCTTAGGGTTAGGGTTAGGGTTAGGGTTAGGGTTAGGGTTAGGGTTAGGGTTAGGGTTAGGTACATGCCATGCACAGCTGAGGTTTAGAGTTCCGTTTAGGGTTAGGTCTTTTAGGGTTAGGGTTAGGGTTAGGGTTAGGGTTAGGGTTAGGGTTAGGGTTAGGGTTAGGGTTAGGGTTAGGGTTAGGGTTAGTGTTAGGTACATGCCATGCATAGCTGAGGTTTAGAGTTCCGTTTAGGGTTAGGTCTCTTAGGGTTAGGGTTAGGGTTAGGGTTAGGGTTAGGGTTAGTGTTAGGGTTAGGGTTAGGGTAAGGTACATGCCAAGCACAGATGAGGTTTTGAGTTCCATTTAGGGTTAGGTCTCTTAGGGTTATGGTTAGGGTTAGGGTTAGGGTTAGGGTTAGGGTTAGGGTTAGGGTTAGGGTTAGGGTTAGGTACATGCCATGCACAGCTGAGGTTTAGAGTTCCGTTTAGGGTTAGGTCTCTTAGGCTTAGGGTTAAGGTTAGGGTTAGGGTTAGGGTTAGGGTTAGGGTTAGGTACATGCCATGCACAGCTGTAGGTTTAGAGTTCCGCTTAGGGTTAGGTCTTTTAGGGTTAGGGTTAGGGTTAGGGTTAGTGTTAGGGTTAGGGTTAGGGTTAGGGTTAGTGTTAGGGTTAGGGTTAGGGTTAGGGTTAGGGTTAGGGTTAGGGTTAGGTACATGCCGTGCACAGCTGAGGTTTAGAGATCCGTTCAGGGTTAGGTCTCTTAGGGTTAGGGTTAGGGTTAGGGTTAGGGTTAGGGTTAGGTACATGCCAAGCACAGCTTAGGTTTTGAGTTCCGTTTAGGGTTAGGTCTCTTAGGGTTAGGGTTAGGGTTAGGGTTACGGTTAGGGTTAGGGTTAGGGTTAGGGTTAGGGTTAGGGTTAGGTACATGCCACGCACAGCTGTAGGTTTAGAGTTCCGTTTAGGGTTAGGTCTTTTAGGGTTAGGGTTAGGGTTAGGGTTAGGGTTAGGGTTAGGGTTAGGGTTAGGGTTAGGGTTAGGGTTAGGGTTAGGGTTACGGTTACGGTTAGGGTTACGGTTAGGGTTAGGGTTAGGGTTAGGGTTAGGTACATGCCAAGCACAGATGAGGTTTTGAGTTCCATTTAGGGTTAGGTCTCTTAGGGTTAGGGTTAGGGTTAGAGTTAGGGTTAGGTACATGCCATGCACAGCTGAGGTTTAGAGTTCCGTTTAGGGTTAGGTCTTTTAGGGTTAGGGTTAGGGTTAGGGTTAGGGTTAGGGTTAGGTACATGCCATGCACAGCTGTAGGTTTAGAGTTCCGTTTAGGGTTAGGTCTTTTAGGGTTAGGGTTAGGGTTAGGGTTAGGGTTAGGGTTAGGGTTAGGTACATGCCATGCACAGCTGAGGTTTTGAATTCCGTTTAGGGTTAGGTCTCTTAGGGTTAGGGTTAGGGTTAGGGTTAGGGTTAGGGTTAGGGTTAGGGTTAGGGTTAGGTACATGCCATGCACAGCTGAGGTTTAGAGTTCCGTTTAGGGTTAGGTCTTTTAGGGTTAGGGTTAGGGTTAGGGTTAGGGTTAGGGTTAGGGTTAGGGTTAGGGTTAGGGTTAGGGTTAGGGTTAGGGTTAGTGTTAGGTACATGCCATGCATAGCTGAGGTTTAGAGTTCCGTTTAGGGTTAGGTCTCTTAGGGTTAGGGTTAGGGTTAGGGTTAGGGTTAGGGTTAGTGTTAGGGTTAGGGTTAGGGTAAGGTACATGCCAAGCACAGATGAGGTTTTGAGTTCCATTTAGGGTTAGGTCTCTTAGGGTTATGGTTAGGGTTAGGGTTAGGTACATGCCATGCACAGCTGAGGTTTAGAGTTCCGTTTAGGGTTAGGTCTTTTAGGGTTAGGGTTAGGGTTAGGGTTAGGGTTAGGGTTAGGTACATGCCATGCACAGCTGAGGTTTTGAGTTCCGTTTAGGGTTAGGTCTCTTAGGGTTAGGGTTAGGGTTAGGGTTAGGGTTAGGGTTAGGGTTAGGGTTAGGGTTAGGGTTAGGGTTAGGGTTAGGGTTAGGGTTAAGGTTAGGTACATGCCATGCACAGCTGAGGTTT
>NW_026599594.1:2490000-2492500 GCF_023634155.1 Falco peregrinus | reverse complement strand
TAGGTTTAGGATTAGGGTTAGGGTTAGGGTTAGGGTTAGGGTTAGGTACATGCCAAGCACAGCTTAGGTTTTGAGTTCCGTTTAGGGTTAGGTCTCTTAGGGTTAGGGTTAGGGTTAGGGTTACGGTTAGGGTTAGGGTTAGGGTTAGGGTTAGGGTTAGGGTTAGGTACATGCCACGCACAGCTGTAGGTTTAGAGTTCCGTTTAGGGTTAGGTCTTTTAGGGTTAGGGTTAGGGTTAGGGTTAGGGTTAGGGTTAGGGTTAGGGTTAGGGTTAGGGTTAGGTACATGCCATGCACAGCTGAGGTTTAGAGTCCCGTTTAGGGTTAGGTCTATTAGGGTTAGGGTTAGGGTTAGGGTTAGGGTTAGGGTTAGGGTTAGGGTTAGGGTTAGGATTAGGGTTAGGGTTAGGGTTAGGGTTAGGGTTAGGGTTAGGTACATGCCATGCATAGCTGAGGTTTAGAGTTCCCTTCAGGGTTAGGTCTCTTACAGTTAGGGTTAGGGTTAGGGTTAGGTACATGCCAAGCACAGCTTAGGATTTGAGTTCTGTTTAGGGTTAGGTCTCTTAGGGTTAGGGTTAGGGTTAGGGTTAGGGTTAGGTACATGCCATGCACAGATGAGGTTTTGAGTTCCGTTTAGGGTTAGCTCTCTTAGGGTCAGTTTTATGGTTAGAGTTAGGGTTAGGGTTAGGGTTAGGGTTAGGGTTAGGGTTAGGTTTAGGGTTAGGGTTAGGGTTAGGGTTAGGGTTATGTACATGCCATGCACAGCTGAGGTTTAGAGTTCCGTCTTGGGTTAGGCCTCTTAGGGTGAGGATTAGGGTTAGGTTTAGGATTAGGGTTAGGGTTAGGGTTAGGGTTAGGGTTAGGTACATGCCATGCAAAGCTGAGGTTTAGAGTTCCGTTTAGGGTTAGGTCTCTTAGGGTTAGGGTTAAGGTTAGGGTTACGGTTAGGGTTAGGGTTAGGGTTAGGGTTAGGGTTAGGGTTAGGTACATGCCATGCACAGCTGTAGGTTTAGAGTTCCGTTTAGGGTTAGGTCTTTTAGGGTTAGGGTTAGGGTTAGGGTTAGGGTTAGGGTTAGGGTTAGGGTTAGGGTTAGGGTTAGGTACATGCCATGTACAGCTGAGGTTTAGAGTTCCGTTTAGGGTTAGGTCTCTTAGGGTTAGGGTTAGGGTTAGGGTTAGGGTTAGGGTTACGGTTAGGGTTACGGTTAGGGTTAGGGTTAGGGTTAGGGTTAGGTACATGCCAAGCACAGATGAGGTTTTGAGTTCCATTTAGGGTTAGGTCTCTTAGGGTTAGGGTTAGGGTTAGGGTTAGGGTTAGGTACATGCCATGCACAGCTGAGGTTTAGAGTTCCGTTTAGGGTTAGGTCTTTTAGGGTTAGGGTTAGGGTTAGGGTTAGGGTTAGGGTTAGGGTTAGGTACATGCCATGCACTGCTGTAGGTTTAGAGTTCCGTTTAGGGTTAGGTCTTTTAGGGTTAGGGTTAGGGTTAGGGTTAGGGTTAGGGTTAGGTTTAGGTACATGCCATGCACAGCTGAGGTTTTGAATTCCGTTTAGGGTTAGGTCTCTTAGGGTTAGGGTTAGGGTTAGGGTTAGGGTTAGGGTTAGGGTTAGGGTTAGGGTTAGGGTTAGGTACATGCCATGCACAGCTGAGGTTTTGAGTTCCGTTTAGGGTTAGGTCTTTTAGGGTTAGGGTTAGGGTTAGGGTTAGGGTTAGGGTTAGGGTTAGGGTTAGGGTTAGGGTTAGGTACATGCCATGCATAGCTGAGGTTTAGAGTTCCGTTTAGGGTTAGGTCTCTTAGGGTTAGGGTTAGGGTTAGGGTTAGGGTTAGTGTTAGGGTTAGGGTTAGGGTAAGGTACATGCCAAGCACAGATGAGGTTTTGAGTTCCATTTAGGGTTAGGTCTCTTAGGGTTAGGGTTAGGTTTAGGGTTAGGGTTAGGGTTAGGGTTAGGGTTAGGGTTAGGTACATGCCATGCACAGCTGAGGTTTAGAGTTCCGTTTAGGGTTAGGTCTTTTAGGGTTAGGGTTAGGGTTAGGGTTAGGGTTAGTGTTAGGGTTAGGGTTAGGGTAAGGTACATGCCAAGCACAGATGAGGTTTTGAGTTCCATTTAGGGTTAGGTCTCTTAGGGTTAGGGTTAGGGTTAGGTACATGCCATGCACAGCTGAGGTTTAGAGTTCCGTTTAGGGTTAGGTCTTTTAGGGTTAGGGTTAGGGTTAGGGTTAGGGTTAGGGTTAGGGTTAGGTACATGCCATGCACAGCTGAGGTTTTGAGTTCCGTTTAGGGTTAGGTCTCTTAGGGTTAGGGTTAGGGTTAGGGTTAGGGTTAGGGTTAGGGTTAGGGTTAGGGTTAGGGTTAGGGTTAGGGTTAGGGTTAGGGTTAAGGTTAGGTACATGCCATGCACAGCTGAGGTTTAGAGTTCCGTTTAGGGTTAGGTATTTTAGGGTTAGGGTTAGGGTTAGGGTTAGGGTTAGGGTTAGGGTTAGGTACATGCCATGCACAGC
>NW_026599594.1:2452500-2460000 GCF_023634155.1 Falco peregrinus | reverse complement strand
AGGGTTAGGGTTAGGTACATGCCATGCACAACTGAGGTTTAGAGTTCCGTTTAGGGTTAGGTCTTTTAGGGTTAGGGTTAGGGTTAGGGTTAGTGTTAGGGTTAGGGTTAGGTACATGCCATGCACAGCTGAGGTTTTGAGTTCCGTTTAGGGTTAGATCTCTTAGGCTAAGGGTTAAGGTTAGGGTTAGGGTTAGGGTTAGGGTTAGGGTTAGGGTTAGGTACATGCCATGCACAGCTGAGGTTTAGAGTTCCGTTTAGGGTTAGGTCTTTTAGGGTTAGGGTTAGGGTTAGGGTTAGGGTTAGGGTTAGGGTTAGGGTTAGGGTTAGGTTTACAGTTAGGGTTAGGGTTAGGGTTAGGTACATGCCAAGCACAGATGAGGTTTTCAGTTCCATTTAGGGTTAGGTCTCTTAGGGTTAGGGTTAGGGTTAGGGTTAGGGTTAGGTACATGCCATGCACAACTGAGGTTTAGAGTTCCGTTTAGGGTTAGGTCTTTTAGGGTTAGGGTTAGGGTTAGGGTTAGTGTTAGGGTTAGGGTTAGGTACATGCCATGCACAGCTGAGGTTTTGAGTTCCGTTTAGGGTTAGGTCTCTTAGGCTCAGGGTTAAGGTTAGGGTTAGGGTTAGGGTTAGGGTTAGGGTTAGGGTTAGGGTTAGGTACATGCCATGCACAGCTGAGGTTTAGAGTTCCGTATAGGGTTAGGTCTTTTAGGGTTAGGGTTAGGGTTAGGGTTAGGGTTAGGGTTAGGGTTAGGGTTAGGAACATGCCATGCACAGCTGTAGGTTTAGAGATCCGTTTAGGGTTTGGTCTTTTAGGGTTAGGGTTAGGGTTAGGGTTAGGGTTAGGGTTAGGGTTAGGGTTAGGGTTAGGGTTAGGGTTACGTACATGCCATGCACAGCTGAGGTTTAGAGTTCCGTTTAGGGTTAGGTCTCTTAGGGTTAGGGTTAGGGTTAGGGTTAGGGTTAGGGTTAGGGTTAGGGTTAGGGTTAGGTACATGCCAAGCACAGATGAGGTTTTGAGTTCCATTTAGGGTTAGGTCTCTTAGGGTTAGGGTTAGGGTTAGGGTTAGGTACATGCCATGCACAGCTGAGGTTTAGAGTTCCGTTTAGGGTTAGGTCTTTTAGGGTTAGGGTTAGGGTTAGGGTTAGGGTTAGGGTTAGGGTTAGGTACATGCCATGCACAGCTGTAGGTTTAGAGATCCGTTTAGGGTTAGGTCTTTTAGGGTTAGTATTAGGGTTAGGGTTAGGGTTAGGGTTAGGGTTAGGGTTAGGGTTAGGGTTAGGGTTAGGGTTAGGGTTAGGGTTAGGGTTAGGTACATGCCATGCACAGCTGAGGTTTAGAGTTCCGTTTAGGGTTAGGTCTTTTAGGGTTAGGGTTAGGGTTAGGGTTAGGGTTAGGTACATGCCATGCACAGCTGAGGTTTTGAGTTCCGTTTAGGGTTAGGTCTCTTAGGGTTAGGGTTAGGGTTAGGGTTAGGGTTAGGGTTAGGTACATGCCACGCACAGCTGAGGTTTAGAGTTCCGTTTAGGGTTAGGTCTTTTAGGGTTAAGGTTAGGGTTAGGGTTAGGGTTAGGGTTAGGGTTAGGGTTAGTGTTAGAGTTAGGGTTAGGGTTAGGGTTAGGGTTAGGGTTAGGGTTAGGGTTAGGGTTAGGGTTAGGGTTAGGGTTAGGGTTAGGGTTAGGGTTAGGTTAGGGTTAGGGTTAGGGTTAGGGTTAGGGTTAGGGTTAGGGTTAGGGTTAGGGTTAGGGTTAGGGTTAGGGTTAGGGTTAGGGTTAGGGTTAGGGTTAGGGTTAGGGTTAGGGTTAGGGTTAGGGTTAGGGTTTGGGTTAGGTACATGCCATGCACAGCTGAGGTTTAGAGTTCCGTTTAGGGTTAGGTCTCTTAGGCTTAGGGTTAAGGTTAGGGTTAGGGTTAGGGTTAGGGTTAGGTACATGCCATGCACAGCTGTAGGTTTAGAGTTCCGTTTAGGGTTAGGTCTTTTAGGGTTAGGGTTAGGGTTAGGGTTAGGGTTAGGGTTAGGGTTAGGGTTACGGTTAGGGTTAGGGTTAGAGTTAGGTACATGCCGTGCACAGCTGAGGTTTAGAGATCCGTTCAGGGTTAGGTCTCTTAGGGTTAGGGTTAGGGTTAGGGTTAGGTACATGCCAAGCACAGCTTAGGTTTTGAGTTCCGTTTAGGGTTAGGTCTCTTAGGGTTAGGGTTAGGGTTAGGGTTACGGTTCGGGTTCGGGTTAGGGTTAGGGTTAGGGTTAGGTACATGCCATGCACAGCTGTAGGTTTAGAGTTCCGTTTAGGGTTAGGTCTTTTAGGGTTAGGGTTAGGGTTAGGGTTAGGGTTAGGGTTAGGGTTAGGGTTAGGGTTAGGGTTAGGGTTAGGGTTAGGGTTAGGGTTAGGTACATGCCACGCACAGCTGAGGTTTAGAGTTCCGTTTAGGGTTAGGTCTTTTAGGGTTAGGGTTAGGGTTAGGGTTAGGGTTAGGGTTAGGGTTAGGGTTAGGGTTAGGGTTAGGGTTAGGGTTAGGGTTAGGGTTAGGGTTAGGGTTAGTGTTAGGGTTAGGGTTAGGTACATGCCATGCACAGCTGAGGTTTAGAGTTCCGTTTAGGGTTAGGTCTCTTAGGCTTAGGGTTAAGGTTAGGGTTAGGGTTAGGGTTAGGGTTAGGGTTAGGTACATGCCATGCACAGCTGTAGGTTTAGAGTTCCGTTTAGGGTTAGGTCTTTTAGGGTTAGGGTTAGGGTTAGGGTTAGGGTTAGGGTTAGGGTTAGGGTTAGGGTTAGGGTTAGGGTTACGGTTAGGGTTAGGGTTAGGGTTAGGGTTAGGGTTAGGGTTAGGTACATGCCACGCACAGCTGAGGTTTAGAGTTCCGTTTAGGGTTAGGTCTTTTAGGGTTAGGGTTAGGGTTAGGGTTAGGGTTAGGGTTAGGGTTAGGGTTAGGGTTAGGGTTAGTGTTAGGGTTAGGGTTAGGTACATGCCATGCACAGCTGAGGTTTTGAGTTCCGTTTAGGGTTAGGTCTCTTAGGCTTAGGGTTAAGGTTAGGGTTAGGGTTAGGGTTAGGGTTAGGTTTAGGTACATGCCATGCACAGCTGTAGGTTTAGAGTTCCGTTTAGGGTTAGGTCTTTTAGGGTTAGGGTTAGGGTTAGGGTTAGGGTTAGGGTTAGGGTTAGGGTTAGGTACATGCCATGCACAGCTGAGGTTTAGAGTTCCGTTTAGGGTTAGGTCTCTTAGGGTTAGGGTTAGGGTTAGGGTTAGGGTTAGGGTTAGGGTTAGGGTTAGGGTTAAGGTTAGGGTTACGGTTACGGTTAGGGTTAGGGTTAGGGTTAGGTACATGCCAAGCACAGATGAGGTTTTGAGTTCCATTTAGGGTTAGGTCTCTTAGGGTTAGGGTTAGGGTTAGGGTTAGGGTTAGGTATATGCCATGCACAGCTGAGGTTTAGAGTTCCATTTAGGGTTAGGTCTTTTAGGGTTAGGGTTAGGGTTAGTGTTAGGGTTAGGGTTAGGGTTAGGTACATGCCATGCACAGCTGTAGGTTTAGAGATCCGTTTAGGGTTAGGTCTTTTAGGGTTAGGGTTAGCGTTAGGGTTAGGGTTAGGGTTAGGGTTAGGGTTAGGGTTAGGGTTAGGGTTAGGTACATGCCATGCACAGCTGAGGTTTAGAGTTCCGTTTAGGGTTAGGTCTCTTAGGGTCAGGGTTAGGGTTAGGGTTAGGGTTAGGGTTAGGGTTAGGGTTAGGGTTAGGTTTACAGTTAGGGTCAGGGTTAGGGTTAGGTACATGCCAAGCACAGATGAGGTTTTGAGTTCCATTTAGGGTTAGGTCTCTTAGGGTTAGGGTTAGGGTTAGGGTTAGGGTTAGGTACATGCCATGCACAACTGAGGTTTAGAGTTCCGTTTAGGGTTAGGTCTTTTAGGGTTAGGGTTAGGGTTAGGGTTAGTGTTAGGGTTAGGGTTAGGTACATGCCATGCACAGCTGAGGTTTTGAGTTCCGTTTAGGGTTAGATCTCTTAGGCTAAGGGTTAAGGTTAGGGTTAGGGTTAGGGTTAGGGTTAGGGTTAGGGTTAGGGTTAGGGTTAGGGTTAGGTACATGCCATGCACAGCTGAGGTTTAGAGTTCCGTTTAGGGTTAGGTCTCTTAGGGTCAGGGTTAGGGTTAGGGTTAGGGTTAGGGTTAGGGTTAGGGTTAGGGTTAGGTTTACAGTTAGGGTCAGGGTTAGGGTTAGGTACATGCCAAGCACAGATGAGGTTTTGAGTTCCATTTAGGGTTAGGTCTCTTAGGGTTAGGGTTAGGGTTAGGGTTAGGGTTAGGTACATGCCATGCACAACTGAGGTTTAGAGTTCCGTTTAGGGTTAGGTCTTTTAGGGTTAGGGTTAGGGTTAGGGTTAGTGTTAGGGTTAGGGTTAGGTACATGCCATGCACAGCTGAGGTTTTGAGTTCCGTTTAGGGTTAGATCTCTTAGGCTAAGGGTTAAGGTTAGGGTTAGGGTTAGGGTTAGGGTTAGGGTTAGGGTTAGGTACATGCCATGCACAGCTGAGGTTTAGAGTTCCGTTTAGGGTTAGGTCTTTTAGGGTTAGGGTTAGGGTTAGGGTTAGGGTTAGGGTTAGGTACATGCCATGCACAGCTGTAGGTTTAGAGATCCGTTTAGGGTTTGGTCTTTTAGGGTTAGGGTTAGGGTTAGGGTTAGGGTTAGGGTTAGGGTTAGGGTTAGGGTTAGGGTTAGGGTTACGTACATGCCATGCACAGCTGAGGTTTAGAGTTCCGTTTAGGGTTAGGTCTCTTAGGGTTAGGGTTAGGGTTAGGGTTAGGGTTAGGGTTAGGGTTAGGGTTAGGGTTAGGTACATGCCAAGCACAGATGAGGTTTTGAGTTCCATTTAGGGTTAGGTCTCTTAGGGTTAGGGTTAGGGTTAGGTACATGCCATGCACAGCTGAGGTTTAGAGTTCCGTTTAGGGTTAGGTCTTTTAGGGTTAGGGTTAGGGTTAGGGTTGGGGTTAGGGTTAGGGTTAGGTACATGCCATGCACAGCTGTAGGTTTAGAGATCCGTTTAGGGTTAGGTCTTTTAGGGTTAGTATTAGGGTTAGGGTTAGGGTTAGGGTTAGGGTTAGGGTTAGGGTTAGGGTTAGGGTTAGGGTTAGGGTTAGGGTTAGGTACATGCCATGCACAGCTGAGGTTTAGAGTTCCGTTTAGGGTTAGGTCTTTTAGGGTTAGGGTTAGGGTTAGGGTTAGGGTTAGGTACATGCCATGCACAGCTGAGGTTTTGAGTTCCGTTTAGGGTTAGGTCTCTTAGGGTTAGGGTTAGGGTTAGGGTTAGGGTTAGGGTTAGGTACATGCCACGCACAGCTGAGGTTTAGAGTTCCGTTTAGGGTTAGGTCTTTTAGGGTTAAGGTTAGGGTTAGGGTTAGGGTTAGGGTTAGGGTTAGGGTTAGTGTTAGAGTTAGGGTTAGGGTTAGGGTTAGGGTTAGGGTTAGGGTTAGGGTTAGGGTTAGGGTTAGGGTTAGGGTTAGGGTTAGGGTTAGGGTTAGGGTTAGGGTTAGGTTAGGGTTAGGGTTAGGGTTAGGGTTAGGGTTAGGGTTAGGGTTAGGGTTAGGGTTAGGGTTAGGGTTAGGGTTAGGGTTAGGGTTAGGGTTAGGGTTAGGGTTAGGGTTAGGGTTAGGGTTAGGGTTAGGGTTAGGGTTAGGGTTAGGGTTAGGGTTAGGGTTAGGGTTAGGTACATGCCATGCACAACTGAGGTTTAGAGTTCCGTTTAGGGTTAGGTCTTTTAGGGTTAGGGTTAGGGTTAGGGTTAGTGTTAGGGTTAGGGTTAGGTACATGCCATGCACAGCTGAGGTTTTGAGTTCCGTTTAGGGTTAGATCTCTTAGGCTAAGGGTTAAGGTTAGGGTTAGGGTTAGGGTTAGGGTTAGGGTTAGGGTTAGGGTTAGGGTTAGGGTTAGGTACATGCCATGCACAGCTGAGGTTTAGAGTTCCGTTTAGGGTTAGGTCTCTTAGGGTCAGGGTTAGGGTTAGGGTTAGGGTTAGGGTTAGGGTTAGGGTTAGGGTTAGGTTTACAGTTAGGGTCAGGGTTAGGGTTAGGTACATGCCAAGCACAGATGAGGTTTTGAGTTCCATTTAGGGTTAGGTCTCTTAGGGTTAGGGTTAGGGTTAGGGTTAGGGTTAGGTACATGCCATGCACAACTGAGGTTTAGAGTTCCGTTTAGGGTTAGGTCTTTTAGGGTTAGGGTTAGGGTTAGGGTTAGTGTTAGGGTTAGGGTTAGGTACATGCCATGCACAGCTGAGGTTTTGAGTTCCGTTTAGGGTTAGATCTCTTAGGCTAAGGGTTAAGGTTAGGGTTAGGGTTAGGGTTAGGGTTAGGGTTAGGGTTAGGTACATGCCATGCACAGCTGAGGTTTAGAGTTCCGTTTAGGGTTAGGTCTTTTAGGGTTAGGGTTAGGGTTAGGGTTAGGGTTAGGGTTAGGTACATGCCATGCACAGCTGTAGGTTTAGAGATCCGTTTAGGGTTTGGTCTTTTAGGGTTAGGGTTAGGGTTAGGGTTAGGGTTAGGGTTAGGGTTAGGGTTAGGGTTAGGGTTAGGGTTACGTACATGCCATGCACAGCTGAGGTTTAGAGTTCCGTTTAGGGTTAGGTCTCTTAGGGTTAGGGTTAGGGTTAGGGTTAGGGTTAGGGTTAGGGTTAGGGTTAGGGTTAGGTACATGCCAAGCACAGATGAGGTTTTGAGTTCCATTTAGGGTTAGGTCTCTTAGGGTTAGGGTTAGGGTTAGGGTTAGGTACATGCCATGCACAGCTGAGGTTTAGAGTTCCGTTTAGGGTTAGGTCTTTTAGGGTTAGAGTTAGGGTTAGGGTTAGGGTTAGGGTTAGGGTTAGGTACATGCCATGCACAGCTGTAGGTTTAGAGATCCGTTTAGGGTTAGGTCTTTTAGGGTTAGTATTAGGGTTAGGGTTAGGGTTAGGGTTAGGGTTAGGGTTAGGGTTAGGGTTAGGGTTAGGTACATGCCATGCACAGCTGAGGTTTAGAGTTCCGTTTAGGGTTAGGTCTTTTAGGGTTAGGGTTAGGGTTAGGGTTAGGGTTAGGTACATGCCATGCACAGCTGAGGTTTTGAGTTCCGTTTAGGGTTAGGTCTCTTAGGGTTAGGGTTAGGGTTAGGGTTAGGGTTAGGGTTAGGTACATGCCACGCACAGCTGAGGTTTAGAGTTCCGTTTAGGGTTAGGTCTTTTAGGGTTAAGGTTAGGGTTAGGGTTAGGGTTAGGGTTAGGGTTAGGGTTAGTGTTAGAGTTAGGGTTAGGGTTAGGGTTAGGGTTAGGGTTAGGGTTAGGGTTAGGGTTAGGGTTAGGGTTAGGGTTAGGGTTAGGGTTAGGGTTAGGGTTAGGGTTAGGGTTAGGTTAGGGTTAGGGTTAGGGTTAGGGTTAGGGTTAGGGTTAGGGTTAGGGTTAGGGTTAGGGTTAGGGTTAGGGTTAGGGTTAGGGTTAGGGTTAGGGTTAGGGTTAGGGTTAGGGTTTGGGTTAGGTACATGCCATGCACAGC
>NW_026599594.1:2427500-2440000 GCF_023634155.1 Falco peregrinus | reverse complement strand
ACAGCTGAGGTTTAGAGATGCATTTAGGGTTAGGCCTCTTAGGGTTAGGGTTAAGGTTAGGGTTAGGGTTAGGGTTAGGGTTAGGGTTAGTGTTAGTGTTAGGGTTAGGTTTAAGTGCATGCCGTGCACAGCTGAGGTTTAGAGTTCCGTTTTGGGTTAGGTCTCTTAGGGTTAGGGTTAGGGTTCAGGTTAGGGTTAGGGTTAGGGTTAGGGTTAGGGTTAGGGTTAGGGTTAGGGTTAGGGTTAAGTGCATGCCATGCACAGCTGAGGTTTAGAGTTCCGTTTTGGGTTAGGTCACTTAGGGTTAGGGTTAGGGTTAAGGTTAGGGTTAGGGTTAGGGTTAGGGTTAGGGTTAGGGTTAGTGTTAACTGCATGCCATGCACAGCTGAGGTTTAGAGTTCCGTCAAGGGTTAGGCCTCTTATGGTCAGTATTAGGGTTAGGTTTAGGATTAGGGTTAGGGTTAGGGTTAGGGTTAGGGTTACGTACATGCCATGCACAGCTGAGGTTGAGTTCCGTTTAGGGTTAGGCCTCTTAGGGTAAGGATTAGGGTTAGGGTTAGGATTAGCGTTAGGTTTAGGGTTAGGGTTAGGGTTAAGGTTAGGGTTAGGGTTAGGGTTAGGGTTAGGGTTAGGTACATGCCATGCACAGCTGAGGTTTAGAGTTCCGTTTTGGGTTAGGTCTCTTAGTGTTAGGGTTAGGGTTAGGGTTAGGTACATGCCATGCACAGCTGAGGTTTAGAGTTCCGTTTTGGGTTAGGCCTCTTAGGGTCAGGGTTAGGGTTAGGGTTAGGGTTAGGGTTAGGGTTAGGGTTAGTGTTAGGATTACCTACATGCCATGCACAGCTGAGGTTTAGAGATGCATTTAGGGTTAGGCCTCTTAGGGTTAGGGTTAAGGTTAGGGTTAGGGTTAGGGTTAGGGTTAGGGTTAGGGTTACGTACATGCCATGCACAGCTGAGGTTTAGAGTTCCGTCTAGGGTTAGGCCTCTAAGGCTTAGGGTTAAGTTTAGGGTTAGGGTTAGGGTTAGGGTTAGGGTTAGTGTTAGTGTTAGGGTTAGGGTTAAGTGCATGCCATGCACAGCTGAGGTTTAGAGTTCCGTTTTGGGTTAGGTCTCTTAGGGTTAGGGTTAGGGTTAAGGTTAGGGTTAGGGTTAGGGTTAGGGTTAGGGTTAGGGTTAGGGTTAAGTGCATGCCATGCACAGCTCTAGGTTTAGAGTTCCGTTTTGGGTTAGGTCACTTAGGGTTAGGGTTAGGGTTAAGGTTAGGGTTAGGGTTAGTGTTAGGGTTAGGGTTAGGGTTAGTGTTAACTGCATGCCATGCACAGCTGAGGTTTAGAGTTCCGTTTTGGGTTAGGCCTCTTAGAGTCAGGGTTAGGGTTAGGGTTAGGGTTAGGGTTAGGGTTAGGGTTAGGGTTAGGGTTAGGGTTAGGGTTAGGGTTAGGGTTACGTACATGCCATGCACAGCTGAGGTTTAGAGTTGCGTTTAGGGTTAGGCCTCTTAGGGTCAGGATAAGGGTTAGGGTTAGGGTTAGGGTTAGGGTTAGGGTTAGGGTTAGGGTTAGGGTTAGGGTTAGGTACATGCCATGCTCAGCTGAGGTTTAGAGTTCCGTCAAGGGTTAGGCCTCTTATGGTCAGTATTAGGGTTAGGTTTAGGATTAGGGTTAGGGTTAGGGTTAGGGTTAGGGTTACGTACATGCCATGCACAGCTGAGGTTGAGTTCCGTTTAGGGTTAGGCCTCTTAGGGTAAGGATTAGGGTTAGGGTTAGGATTAGGGTTAGGTTTAGGGTTAGGGTTAGGGTTAAGGTTAGGGTTAGGGTTAGGGTTAGGGTTAGGTACATGCCATGCACAGCTGAGGTTTAGAGTTCCGTTTTGGGTTAGGTCTCTTAGTGTTAGGGTTAGGGTTAGGGTTAGGTACATGCCATGCACAGCTGAGGTTTAGAGTTCCGTTTTGGGTTAGGCCTCTTAGGGTCAGGGTTATGGTTAGGGTTAGGGTTAGGGTTAGGGTTAGGGTTAGTGTTAGGATTACCTACATGCCATGCACAGCTGAGGTTTAGAGATGCATTTAGGGTTAGGCCTCTTAGGGTTAGGGTTAAGGTTAGGGTTAGGGTTAGGGTTAGTGTTAGGGTTACCTACATGCCATGCACAGCTGAGGTTTAGAGATGCATTTAGGGTTAGGCCTCTTAGGTTTAGGGTTAAGGTTAGGGTTAGGGTTAGGCTTAGTGTTAGTGTTAGGGTTAGGGTTAAGTGCATGCCATGCACAGCTGAGGTTTAGAGTTCCGTTTTGGGTTAGGTCTCTTAGGGTTAGGGTTAGGGTTAAGGTTAGGGTTAGGGTTAGGGTTAGGGTTAGAGTTAGGGTTAGGGTTAAGTGCATGCCATGCACAGCTCTAGGTTTAGAGTTCCGTTTTGGGTTAGGTCACTTAGGGTTAGGGTTAGGGTTAAGGTTAGGGTTAGGGTTAGTGTTAGGGTTAGGGTTAGGGTTAGTGTTAACTGCATGCCATGCACAGCTGAGGTTTAGAGTTCCGTTTTGGGTTAGGCCTCTTAGGGTCAGGGTTAGGGTTAGGGTTAGGGTTAGGGTTAGGGTTAGGGTTAACTGCATGCCATGCACAGCTGAGGTTTAGAGTTGCGTTTAGGGTTAGGCCTCTTAGGGTCAGGATTAGGGTTAGGGTTAGGGTTAGGGTTAGGGTTAGGGTTAGGGTTAGGGTTAGGGTTAGGTACATGCCATGCACAGCTGAGGTTTAGAGTTCCGTTTTGGGTTAGGTCTCTTAGGGTTAGTGTTAGGGTTAAGGTTAGGGTTAGGGTTAGGGTTAGGGTTAAGTGCATGCCATGCACAACTGAGGTTTAGAGTTCCGTTTTGGGTTCGGCCTCTTAGGGTCAGGGTTAGGGTTAGGGTTAGGGTTAGGGTTAGGGTTAGGGTTAGGGTTAAAGTTAGGGTTAGGGTTAGGGTTAGGGTTAGGGTTAGGGTTATGTACATGCCATGCACAGCTGAGGTTGAGTTCCGTTTAGGGTTAGGCCTCTTAGGGTAAGGATTAGGGTTAGGGTTAGGATTAGGGTTAGGTTTAGGGTTAGGGTTAGGGTTAAGGTTAGGGTTAGGGTTAGGGTTAGGGTTAGGGTTAGGGTTAGGGTTAGGTACATGCCATGCACAGCTGAGGTTTAGAGTTCCGTTTTGGGTTAGGTCTCTTAGTGTTAGGGTTAGGGTTAGGGTTAGGGTTAGGTACATGCCATGCACAGCTGAGGTTTAGAGTTCCGTTTTGGGTTAGGCCTCTTAGGGTCAGGGTTAGGGTTAGGGTTAGGGTTAGGGTTAGGGTTAGGGTTAGGGTTAGTGTTAGGATTACCTACATGCCATGCACAGCTGAGGTTTAGAGATGCATTTAGGGTTAGGCCTCTTAGGGTTAGGGTTAAGGTTAGGGTTAGGGTTAGGGTTAGTGTTAGGGTTACCTACATGCCATGCACAGCTGAGGTTTAGAGATGCATTTAGGGTTAGGCCTCTTAGGGTTAGGGTTAAGGTTAGGGTTAGGGTTAGGGTTAGGGTTAGTGTTAGTGTTAGGGTTAGGTTTAAGTGCATGCCGTGCACAGCTGAGGTTTAGAGTTCCGTTTTGGGTTAGGTCTCTTAGGGTTAGGGTTAGGGTTCAGGTTAGGGTTAGGGTTAGGGTTAGGGTTAGGGTTAGGGTTAGGGTTAAGTGCATGCCATGCACAGCTCTAGGTTTAGAGTTCCGTTTTGGGTTAGGTCACTTAGGGTTAGGGTTAGGGTTAAGGTTAGGGTTAGGGTTAGGGTTAGGGTTAGGGTTAGGGTTAGTGTTAATTGCATGCCATGCACAGCTGAGGTTTAGAGTTCCGTTTTGGGTTAGGCCTCTTAGGGTCAGGGTTAGGGTTAGGGTTAGGGTTAGGGTTAGGGTTAGGGTTAGGGTTAGGGTTAGGGTTACGTACATGCCATGCACAGCTGAGGTTTAGAGTTGCGTTTAGGGTTAGGCCTCTTAGGGTCAGGATAAGGGTTAGGGTTAGGGTTAGGGTTAGGGTTAGGGTTAGGGTTAGGGTTAGGGTTAGGGTTAGGGTTAGGGTTAGGTACATGCCATGCTCAGCTGAGGTTTAGAGTTCCGTCAAGGGTTAGGCCTCTTATTGTCAGTATTAGGGTTAGGTTTAGGATTAGGGTTAGGGTTAGGGTTAGGGTTAGGGTTACGTACATGCCATGCACAGCTGAGGTTGAGTTCCGTTTAGGGTTAGGCCTCTTAGGGTAAGGATTAGGGTTAGGGTTAGGATTAGGGTTAGGTTTAGGGTTAGGGTTAGGGTTAAGGTTAGGGTTAGGGTTAGGGTTAGGGTTAGGGTTAGGTACATGCCATGCACAGCTGAGGTTTAGAGTTCCGTTTTGGGTTAGGTCTCTTAGTGTTAGGGTTAGGGTTAGGGTTAGGTACATGACATGCACAGCTGAGGTTTAGAGTTCCGTTTTGGGTTAGGCCTCTTAGGGTCAGGGTTAGGGTTAGGGTTAGGGTTAGGGTTAGGGTTAGGGTTAGTGTTAGGATTACCTACATGCCATGCACAGCTGAGGTTTAGAGATGCATTTAGGGTTAGGCCTCTTAGGGTTAGGGTTAAGGTTAGGGTTAGGGTTAGGGTTAGTGTTAGGGTTACCTACATGCCATGCACAGCTGAGGTTTAGAGATGCATTTAGGGTTAGGCCTCTTAGGTTTAGGGTTAAGGTTAGGGTTAGGGTTAGGGTTAGGGTTAGGGTTAGTGTTAGTGTTAGGGTTAGGGTTAAGTGCATGCCATGCACAGCTGAGGTTTAGAGTTCCGTTTTGGGTTAGGTCTCTTAGGGTTAGGGTTAGGGTTAAGGTTAGGGTTAGGGTTAGGGTTAGGGTTAGAGTTAGGGTTAGGGTTAAGTGCATGCCATGCACAGCTCTAGGTTTAGAGTTCCGTTTTGGGTTAGGTCACTTAGGGTTAGGGTTAGGGTTAAGGTTAGGGTTAGGGTTAGTGTTAGGGTTAGGGTTAGGGTTAGTGTTAACTGCATGCCATGCACAGCTGAGGTTTAGAGTTCCGTTTTGGGTTAGGCCTCTTAGGGTCAGGGTTAGGGTTAGGGTTAGGGTTAGGGTTAGGGTTAGGGTTAACTGCATGCCATGCACAGCTGAGGTTTAGAGTTGCGTTTAGGGTTAGGCCTCTTAGGGTCAGGATTAGGGTTAGGGTTAGGGTTAGGGTTAGGGTTAGGGTTAGGGTTAGGGTTAGGTACATGCCATGCACAGCTGAGGTTTAGAGTTCCGTTTTGGGTTAGGTCTCTTAGGGTTAGTGTTAGGGTTAAGGTTAGGGTTAGGGTTAGGGTTAGGGTTAGGGTTAGGGTTAGTGTTAATTGCATGCCATGCACAGCTGAGGTTTAGAGTTCCGTTTTGGCTTAGGCCTCTTAGGGTCAGGGTTAGGGTTAGGGTTAGGGTAGGGTTAGGGTTAGGGTTAGGGTTAGGGTTAGGGTTAGGGTTAGGGTTAAGTGCATGCCATGCACAGCTGAGGTTTAGAGTTCCGTTTTGGGTTAGGCCTCTTAGGGTCAGGGTTAAGGTTAGCGTTAGGCTTAGGGTTAGGGTTAGGGTTAGGGTTACGTACATGCCATGCACAGCTGAGGTTTAGCGTTGCGTTTAGGGTTAGGCCTCTTAGGGTCAGGATTAGGGTTAGGGTTAGTGTTCAGGTTAGCGTTAGGGTTAGGGTTAGGGTTAGGGTTAGGGTTAGGGTTAGGGTTAGGGTTAGGTACATGCCATGCACAGCTGAGGTTTAGAGTTCCGTCAAGGGTTAGTCCTCTTAGGGTCAGGATTAGGGTTAGGTTTAGGATTAGGTTTAGGGTTAGGGTTAGGGTTAGGGTTACGTACATGCCATGCACAGCTGAGGTTTAGAGTTCCGTCTAGGGTTAGGCCTCTTAGGCTTAGGGTTAAGTTTAGGGTTAGGGTTAGGGTTAGGGTTAGGGTTAGGGTTAGGGTTAGGGTTAGGGTTACGTACATGCCATGCACAGCTGAGGTTTAGAGTTCCGTCTAGGGTTAGGCCTCTTAGGCTTAGGGTTAAGTTTAGGGTTAGGGTTAGGGTTAGGGTTAGGGTTAGGGTTAGGGTTAGGATTAAGTGCATGCCATGCACAGCTAGAGGTTTCGAGTTCCGTTTTGGGTTCGGCCTCTTACGGTCAGGGTTAGGGTTAGGGTTAGGGTTAGGGTTAGGGTTAGGGTTAGGGTTATGTACATGCCATGCACAGCTGAGGTTGAGTTCCGTTTAGGGTTAGGCCTCTTAGGGTAAGGATTAGGGTTAGGGTTAGGATTAGGGTTAGGTTTAGGGTTAGGGTTAGGGTTAGGGTTAGGGTTAGGGTTAGGGTTAGGGTTAGGTACAGGCCATGCACAGCTGAGGTTTAGAGTTCCGTTTAAGGTTAGGTCTCTTAGAGTTAGTGTTAGTGTTAGGGTTAGGGTTAGGGTTAGGTACATGCCATGCACAGCTGAGGTTTAGAGTTCCGTTTTGGGTTAGGCCTCTTAGGGTCAGGGTTAGGGTTAGGGTTAGGGTTAGGGTTAGGGTTAGGGTTAGGGTTAGGGTTAGGGTTACCTACATGCCATGCACAGCTGAGGTTTAGAGATGCATTTAGGGTTAGGCCTCTTAGGGTTAGGGTTAAGGTTAGGGTTAGGGTTAGGGTTAGGGTTAGGGTTAGGGTTAGGGTTAGGGTTAAGTGCATGCCATGCACAGCTGAGGTTTAGAGTTCCGTTTTGGGTTAGGTCGCTTAGGGTTAGGGTTAGGGTTAGGGTTAGGGTTAGGGTTAGGGTTAGGGTTAGGGTTAGGGTTAGGGTTAGGGTTACGTACATGCCATGCACAGCTGAGGTTTAGAGTTGCGTTTAGGGTTAGGCCTCTTAGGGTCAGGATTAGGGTTAGGGTTAGTGTTCGGGTTAGCGTTAGGGTTAGGGTTAGGGTTAGGGTTAGGTACATGCCATGCACAGGTGAGGTTTAGAGTTCCGTTTTGGGTTAGTCCTCTTAGGGTCAGGATTAGGGTTAGGTTTAGGATTAGGTTTAGGGTTAGGGTTAGGGTTAGGGTTACGTACATGCCATGCACAGCTGAGGTTTAGAGTTCCGTTTTGGGTTAGGTCTCTTAGGGTCAGGGTTAAGTTTAGGGTTAGGGTTAGGGTTAGGGTTAGGGTTAGGGTTAAGTGCATGCCATGCACAACTGAGGTTTAGAGTTCCGTTTTGGGTTCGGCCTCTTAGGGTCAGGGTTAGGGTTAGGGTTAGGGTTAGGGTTAGGGTTAGGGTTAGGGTTAGGGTTAGGGTTAGGGTTAAAGCTAGGGTTAGGGTTAGGGTTAGGGTTAGGGTTATGTACATGCCATGCACAGCTGAGGTTGAGTTCCGTTTAGGGTTAGGCCTCTTAGGGTAAGGATTAGGGTTAGGGTTAGGATTAGGGTTAGGTTTAGGGTTAGGGTTAGGGTTAAGGTTAGGGTTAGGGTTAGGGTTAGGGTTAGGGTTAGGGTTAGTTACATGCCATGCACAGCTGAGGTTTAGAGTTCCGTTTTGGGTTAGGTCACTTAGTGTTAGGGTTAGGGTTAGGGTTAGGGTTAGGTACATGCCATGCACAGCTGAGGTTTAGAGTTCCGTTTTGGGTTAGGCCTCTTAGGGTCAGGGTTAGGGTTAGGGTTAGGGTTAGGGTTAGGGTTAGTGTTAGGATTACCTACATGCCATGCACAGCTGAGGTTTAGAGATGCATTTAGGGTTAGGCCTCTTAGGGTTAGGGTTAAGGTTAGGGTTAGGGTTAGGGTTAGTGTTAGGGTTACCTACATGCCATGCACAGCTGAGGTTTAGAGATGCATTTAGGGTTAGGCCTCTTAGGGTTAGGGTTAAGGTTAGGGTTAGGGTTAGGGTTAGGGTTAGTGTTAGTGTTAGGGTTAGGTTTAAGTGCATGCCATGCACAGCTGAGGTTTAGAGTTCCGTTTTGGGTTAGGTCTCTTAGGGTTAGGGTTAGGGTTAAGGTTAGGGTTAGGGTTAGTGTTCAGGTTAGCGTTAGGGTTAGGGTTAGGGTTAGGGTTAGGGTTAGGGTTAGGGTTAGGGTTAGGTACATGCCATGCACAGCTGAGGTTTAGAGTTCCGTCAAGGGTTAGTCCTCTTAGGGTCAGGATTAGGGTTAGGTTTAGGATTAGGTTTAGGGTTAGGGTTAGGGTTAGGGTTACGTACATGCCATGCACAGCTGAGGTTTAGAGTTCCGTCTAGGGTTAGGCCTCTTAGGCTTAGGGTTAAGTTTAGGGTTAGGGTTAGGGTTAGGGTTAGGGTTAGGGTTAGGGTTAGGGTTAGGGTTACGTACATGCCATGCACAGCTGAGGTTTAGAGTTCCGTCTAGGGTTAGGCCTCTTAGGCTTAGGGTTAAGTTTAGGGTTAGGGTTAGGGTTAGGGTTAGGGTTAGGGTTAGGGTTAGGGTTAAGTGCATGCCATGCACAGCTAGAGGTTTCGAGTTCCGTTTTGGGTTCGGCCTCTTACGGTCAGGGTTAGGGTTAGGGTTAGGGTTAGGGTTAGGGTTAGGGTTAGGGTTATGTACATGCCATGCACAGCTGAGGTTGAGTTCCGTTTAGGGTTAGGCCTCTTAGGGTAAGGATTAGGGTTAGGGTTAGGATTAGGGTTAGGTTTAGGGTTAGGGTTAGGGTTAGGGTTAGGGTTAGGGTTAGGGTTAGGGTTAGGTACAGGCCATGCACAGCTGAGGTTTAGAGTTCCGTTTAAGGTTAGGTCTCTTAGAGTTAGTGTTAGTGTTAGGGTTAGGGTTAGGGTTAGGTACATGCCATGCACAGCTGAGGTTTAGAGTTCCGTTTTGGGTTAGGCCTCTTAGGGTCAGGGTTAGGGTTAGGGTTAGGGTTAGGGTTAGGGTTAGGGTTAGGGTTAGGGTTAGGGTTACCTACATGCCATGCACAGCTGAGGTTTAGAGATGCATTTAGGGTTAGGCCTCTTAGGGTTAGGGTTAAGGTTAGGGTTAGGGTTAGGGTTAGGGTTAGGGTTAGGGTTAGGGTTAGGGTTAAGTGCATGCCATGCACAGCTGAGGTTTAGAGTTCCGTTTTGGGTTAGGTCGCTTAGGGTTAGGGTTAGGGTTAGGGTTAGGGTTAGGGTTAGGGTTAGGGTTAGGGTTAGGGTTAGGGTTAGGGTTACGTACATGCCATGCACAGCTGAGGTTTAGAGTTGCGTTTAGGGTTAGGCCTCTTAGGGTCAGGATTAGGGTTAGGGTTAGTGTTCGGGTTAGCGTTAGGGTTAGGGTTAGGGTTAGGGTTAGGTACATGCCATGCACAGGTGAGGTTTAGAGTTCCGTTTTGGGTTAGTCCTCTTAGGGTCAGGATTAGGGTTAGGTTTAGGATTAGGTTTAGGGTTAGGGTTAGGGTTAGGGTTACGTACATGCCATGCACAGCTGAGGTTTAGAGTTCCGTTTTGGGTTAGGTCTCTTAGGGTCAGGGTTAAGTTTAGGGTTAGGGTTAGGGTTAGGGTTAGGGTTAGGGTTAAGTGCATGCCATGCACAACTGAGGTTTAGAGTTCCGTTTTGGGTTCGGCCTCTTAGGGTCAGGGTTAGGGTTAGGGTTAGGGTTAGGGTTAGGGTTAGGGTTAGGGTTAGGGTTAGGGTTAGGGTTAGGGTTAAAGCTAGGGTTAGGGTTAGGGTTAGGGTTAGGGTTATGTACATGCCATGCACAGCTGAGGTTGAGTTCCGTTTAGGGTTAGGCCTCTTAGGGTAAGGATTAGGGTTAGGGTTAGGATTAGGGTTAGGTTTAGGGTTAGGGTTAGGGTTAAGGTTAGGGTTAGGGTTAGGGTTAGGGTTAGGGTTAGGGTTAGTTACATGCCATGCACAGCTGAGGTTTAGAGTTCCGTTTTGGGTTAGGTCACTTAGTGTTAGGGTTAGGGTTAGGGTTAGGGTTAGGTACATGCCATGCACAGCTGAGGTTTAGAGTTCCGTTTTGGGTTAGGCCTCTTAGGGTCAGGGTTAGGGTTAGGGTTAGGGTTAGGGTTAGGGTTAGTGTTAGGATTACCTACATGCCATGCACAGCTGAGGTTTAGAGATGCATTTAGGGTTAGGCCTCTTAGGGTTAGGGTTAAGGTTAGGGTTAGGGTTAGGGTTAGTGTTAGGGTTACCTACATGCCATGCACAGCTGAGGTTTAGAGATGCATTTAGGGTTAGGCCTCTTAGGGTTAGGGTTAAGGTTAGGGTTAGGGTTAGGGTTAGGGTTAGTGTTAGTGTTAGGGTTAGGTTTAAGTGCATGCCATGCACAGCTGAGGTTTAGAGTTCCGTTTTGGGTTAGGTCTCTTAGGGTTAGGGTTAGGGTTAAGGTTAGGGTTAGGGTTAGGGTTAAGGTTAGGGTTAGGGTTAGGGTTAGGGTTAGGGTTAGTGTTAACTGCATGCCATGCACAGCTGAGGTTTAGAGTTGCGTTTAGGGTTAGGCCTCTTAGGGTCAGGGTTAGGGTTAGGGTTAGGGTTAGGGTTAGGGTTAGGGTTAGGGTTAGGGTTACGTACATGCCATGCACAGCTGAGGTTTAGAGTTGCGTTTAGGGTTAGGCCTCTTAGGGTCAGGATAAGGGTTAGGGTTAGGGTTAGGGTTAGGGTTAGGGTTAGGGTTAGGGTTAGGGTTAGGGTTAGGTACATGCCATGCTCAGCTGAGGTTTAGAGTTCCGTCAAGGGTTAGGCCTCTTATGGTCAGTATTAGGGTTAGGTTTAGGATTAGGGTTAGGGTTAGGGTTAGGGTTAGGGTTACGTACATGCCATGCACAGCTGAGGTTGAGTTCCGTTTAGGGTTAGGCCTCTTAGGGTAAGGATTAGGGTTAGGGTTAGGATTAGGGTTAGGTTTAGGGTTAGGGTTAGGGTTAAGGTTAGGGTTAGGGTTAGGGTTAGGGTTAGGGTTAGGTACATGCCATGCACAGCTGAGGTTTAGAGTTCCGTTTTGGGTTAGGTCTCTTAGTGTTAGGGTTAGGGTTAGGGTTAGGGTTACCTACATGCCATGCACAGCTGAGGTTTAGAGTTCCGTTTTGGGTTAGGCCTCTTAGGGTCAGGGTTAGAGTTAGGGTTAGGGTTAGAGTTAGGGTTAGGGTTAGGGTTAGTGTTAGGATTACCTACATGCCATGCACAGCTGAGGTTTAGAGATGCATTTAGGGTTAGGCCTCTTAGGGTTAGGGTTAGGGTTAAGGTTAGGGTTAGGGTTAGGGTTAGTGTTAGGGTTACCTACATGCCATGCACAGCTGAGGTTTAGAGATGCATTTAGGGTTAGGCCTCTTAGGGTTAGGGTTAAGGTTAGGGTTAGGGTTAGGGTTAGGGTTAGTGTTAGTGTTAGGGTTAGGGTTAAGTGCATGCCATGCACAGCTGAGGTTTAGAGTTCCGTTTTGGGTTAGGTCTCTTTAGGGTTAGGGTTAGGGTTAAGGTTAGGGTTAGGGTTAGGGTTAGGGTTAGGGTTAGAGTTAGGGTTAGGGTTAAGTGCATGCCATGCACAGCTCTAGGTTTATAGTTCCGTTTTGGGTTAGGCCTCTTAGGGTCAGGGTTAGGGTTAGGGTTAGGGTTAGGGTTAGGGTTAGGGTTAGGGTTAGGGTTAGGGTTAGGGTTAGGGTTAGGTACATGCCATGCACAGCTGAGGTTTAGAGTTGCGTTTAGGGTTAGGCCTCTTAGGGTCAGGATTAGGGTTAGGGTTAGGGTTAGGGTTAGGGTTAGTGTTAGGGTTAGGGTTAGGGTTAGGGTTAGGGTTAGGGTTAGGTACATGCCATGCACAGCTGAGGTTTAGAGTTCCGTCAAGGGTTAGTCCTCTTAGGGTCAGGATTAGGGTTAGGTTTAGGATTAGGGTTAGGGTTAGGGTTAGGGTTAGGGTTACGTACATGCCATGCACAGCTGAGGTTTAGAGTTCCGTCTAGAGTTAGGCCTCTTAGGCTTAGGGTTAAGTTTAGGGTTAGGGTTAGGGTTAGGGTTAGGGTTAGGGTTAGGGTTAGGGTTAGGGTAAGGGTTAGGGTTAGGGTTAGGGTTAGGGTTATGTACATGCCATGCACAGCTGAGGTTGAGTTCCGTTTAGGGTTAGGCCTCTTAGGGTAAGGATTAGGGTTAGGGTTAGGATTAGGGTTAGGGTTAGGGTTAGGGTTAGGGTTAGGGTTAGGGTTAGGGTTAGGGTTAGGGTTAGGTACAGGCCATGCACAGCTGAGGTTTAGAGTTCCGTTTAAGGTTAGGTCTCTTCGAGTTAGTGTTAGGGTTAGGGTTAGGGTTAGGGTTAGGGTTAGGTACATGCCATGCACAGCTGAGGTTTAGAGATGCATTTAGGGTTAGGCCTCTTAGGGTTAGGGTTAAGGTTAGGGTTAGGGTTAGTGTTAGGGTTAGGGTTAAGTGCATGCCATGCACAGCTGAGGTTTAGAGTTCCGTTTTGGGTTAGGTCGCTTAGGGTTAGGGTTAGGGTTAGGGTTAGGGTTAGGGTTAGGGTTAGGGTTAAGTGCATGCCATGCACAGCTGAGGTTTAGAGTTTCGTTTTGGGTTAGGTCACTTAGGGTTAGGGTTAGGGTTAAGGTTAGGGTTAGGGTTAGGGTTAGGGTTAGTGTTAACT